>NC_142880.1:68063409-68214924 GCF_051225735.1 Oryctolagus cuniculus | reverse complement strand
ATAATGTCAGGAAAAGCAAGAAGGAGTATAACATGTCAAGGGGTCGGGAGTGAAGATTTAAGATAGGGGGCTCAGGGAAAGTCTTTCTGGCCAGGTAACATTGAGCAGAGATGAGAGAGGTGGGAGTGTCTGGGAAAGGGAGGTTCAGCACAGTGTGGCCTGTTCCAGGAAGAGTAAGCAGATCACTTTGGTCAATCTGGAGGGTGTGATGCAGAGAGTAAAAGGAGAGGAATCTGGATAAGCAGGCAAGAGCCAGCTATTTTATTTTCTTAGGGCATGCTAAGGAGTTTGGGTTTTATTAAAAATGTTATGAGAGGCCATTGAGACTAGGGTGAGACATGAACTAATATATGTTTTGTTTACTTTTTATTTATATAAATGGAACACATTTCATATATACATTTTTAAGATCTTTCCATCCTAATGATACTACCTAACTCCCTCCTTTCTTTTCATATTTTTCTTTGAATTTTTACCATGATATACTTTCCATTTACTTTGTAATTACAAGTTTAACCTTCCACTAGAAAAAGAATTCAACAAGTAGTAAGTAGAAAGCCACTGTTCCTCAAGAGTATAGACAAGGGCCATAAACAATAATCAAATCTAAAAATGCCAATTTCGCTCACATAAATTACATTTTTTGTACTTTGTGTATTAGTTACAATGAATCAGGGAAAACATATGATAACTGACTTTTTGGAACTGGATTACTTCACTAAGCATAATGGTTTCCAGTTGCTGGTTTCCAGTTGCATCCATTTTATTGCTAAAGACAGGATTTTATTCTTTTTTTACATCTGAGTAGTATTCTATCATGTGTATATACTGCAATTTCTTTTTTTTTTAAGATTTTATTTATTTATTTGAGAGGTAGAGTTATAGACAGAGAGAGGGAGAGACAGCGAGAAAGGTCTTCCTTCCACTGGTTCACTCCCCAGATGGCCGCAACAGCCTGAGCTTCGCCAATCTGAAGCCAGGAGCCAGAGTCTCCAATGTAGGTCAGGGGCCCAAGTGCTTGGGCCATCTTCTACTGCTTTCCTAGACCATAGCAGAGAGCTGGACTGGAAGAGGGGCTGCCAGGACTCGAATTAGTGCCCACATGGGATGCCAGTGCTGCAGGCGGAGGATTAATCTACTGTGCCACGGCGCCGGCCCCACCACAATTTCTTTATGTAGTCATCAGTTGATGGACATCTGGGTTGATTCCATATCTTAGCTATTGTGAGTTGAGCTATTATAAACATGAGGGTTGGTACAGATAACTCTCACATACTTATTTCATTTCCTTCGGGCAAATTCCAAGGAGTTGAATGGCTGAGTCATAGAGTAGATCTATTTTCAGATTTCTGAGGAATCTCCTTACTGTCTTCCATAATGGTTGTAACTAGTTTACATTCCCACCAACATTGTGTTAGGGTACCATTTTCCCCACAACCTCACCAGCATTTGTTATTTTTTGACTTTTGCATGATAGCCATTCTAACCAAGATGAGGTGAAACTTTATTGTGGTTTTTATTTGCATTTCCATGATAGCTAGTGATCTTGAGAACATTTTCATGTGTCCATTGGCCATTTGCATTTGAACCTTTGAAAAATACCTGTTCATGTCCTTAGCTCATTTCTTAACTGCACTGCTTGTTTTGTTGTTTTTGAGATTTTTGAGCTCCTTATGTATCCTGGATAGGAATCCTTTATCAGATGTATAGTTTTCAAGTAATTTCTCCAATCACAGCCCCATGAGGCTCCTTCATCTATGGAGAGAGCTGTGGCATTTCCAGAGCCAGTTGCCTGCCCAATAGATACTGTCCCTTAGACAGTATCACCAGTGTCACAGGCTGCTTCAGATTCCTTTCACCCTGCTCCGAGAAGATGGCTTCCCTTCCAGCCCCCAGCAGTGGGAGCTGCTGGTGGTGTCCCACTTGCTGCTGCATGATTGTATCATCCCAGTTGCCTCATGGCATTTCTCTCCTTTCTGTAGAATTTCCACTGCAAACTTCACTCCAACTGTCCCGAGAACACAGTTCCTCCCTCTTTCTTCTGTTATCTTCCCATGATCAAAATCAGCACATCTTTTCCCTGTCTTGAATCTCCACTAACCTATGCTTTAAGATCATTCTGAGTGCTACTTGGAGACTTGGCCACTGAGGGGTAAGAAAGGAATCAGAGAGCCCAGGTATAAGCCCATTTCACTGATGTAGGTGAACAATGATGGTTTCTTTGGTCTAACTAGATGGTAGCAGTGGAAGTCATAAAAGATAGTGCCGCGGCTCACTAGGCTAATCCTCCGCCTTGTGGCGCCGGCACACAGGGTTCTAGTCCCAGTCAGGGCGCCGGATTCTGTCCCGGTTGCCCCTCTTCCAGGCCAGCTCTCTGCTGTGGCCAGGGAAGTGCAGTGGAGGATGGCCAAGTGCTTGGGCCCTGCACCCCATGGGAGACCAGGAGAAGCACCTGGCTCCTGCCGTTGGATCGGCGCGGTGCACTGGCTGCGGCGGCCATTGGAGGGTGAACCAACGGCAAAGGAAGACCTTTCTCTCTGTCTCTCTCTCTCTCAATGTCCACTCTGCCTGTCAAAAAAAAAAAAAAAAAAGATAGTGAGGATTGAAATAAATATTGAGGGTAGAGTGGATGGAACTTACTGATTAATTGAATATAAAATGTGAAGAAAAGAGTAAAATCTTCTGCTATGTTTCATGACTGAACAACTGAATAATGAGTGCATATTGGGGCTATTTATTGAAACAGGGAAGGCTGAAGGGCGGGTTGTGTAGGTGATGGGTTCACTGAGCATAGCTTTCAATATGTTGCTGGGGATATGAGCTGGGGTGCAGATGACAATCTGACAGCATCTAGGTATACTTCAAGCTATAGATATGACTGAGACCACCCTGACAGGACACAGTAGATACACAGGGGGTTGAAGACTGAGCCCTGTGAGGCTGGAGGGAGGAACCATCACCAGAGAGAAGACTTCTAGTAAGTCCTGAAGGATTTTCAGGGAAATAGGGGAAATAATTTGTCTCAAGGGTGCTTATAGGTCTATTAAGATGGAAAGCACTGGTATCTGGATAAGATCAAGTTCAGGGGCAGTGTTTAGGGGTGAGCACTCAGTAGGATTGAGAGCACGATGAGAGGTAAGAAAGTGGAGGCAACTCTTTGCAGAAGTTTGACAATAAAGGGTGTTGAGAAAGCAGCTGTTGGAGGTAAATGGTGGGATGGGGGAATTTAAGGAGGAGTCTTGGTTGCTTAGGATGAGACGTTTATGGGGATGGTTGCGTTTCCCTTTTCAGAGCTTAGTTCTAAGGGCAAAGATACAGGAGTTGGAGGGAAGAGCTTGCTCTCTGCTCTCTGTTCCCTGAAGGGAAACTCAGATAAAATTTCTGCCAGGGACCTTAGCTTGCAGGGAAGGCCTGGATCCCAGTGGCCAGTGGCAGCATAGCCAGCTGTGTTGGGCATGCTGGGCTGCTCTTCAGATCTCTGTTGTGTCCTGGAGCTTCACAATGAATCTCCCACTGCATGGTCTCATAACAATGGTAACCCCTTGTTAACCCTAAATTGAAAAAGAGGCACATGAATGTTCCCTAAGGCCTTGCATCGAATCCAAACAGCTCCACTGGCCTATAATAGTCCGTAGACCTCAGTCCACACATCAGCTGCTTAGACGCGGTTTTCCAATCACTCGGAAGTAGGGGGTTGGAGGGATAACACACATGTGGGGTTACCTACAGATGCAATTTCTCTTCTCTCCCTTGTTCTTGGTTAAGCGCTCAGACTTCATACCCATCTCACAAGGAGAGTTAGCATAGATTGACTTCGTCTGAGAAGCAGAGTTAGCTCCATGAATTCCATTAGAGAGTGTGATTAAAGCACACAGTGAGACTAGAGTATGCTGTAGTGGGAATCACAAAAAGTACCTGGAAGGGGGCTTTCATTAAATGTGTTATCTCTGGATCTGAGTTCATCTACAAAATAAAATGTGGGGGAATACCACAATATCTAAAATCTTCTTTGTTTAACAGGCAATAGCTCCATAATGTATGCATACTGGAGTTGAATCAGTGGAGCTATGGTTCTCAAGCTTGATGCATGTTAATATCATTGGGGGAGAGCTTTAAAAAGTCTTGGGGCAAGGACTCAGGTATCAGATCCATTGTTCATAAAGTTCCCTGGATGGATGTGCAGTGTGCAGTCAGGGAGCACTTCTTTAAAGCTGTGGGATTGTGTGCTTCATAGGCCAGCAATGCAAGCATCACCTGACAGCAAGTTAGAAAGGACGGCCTCTGAGTCAGAACTCGCATTTTAACAAGATCTCCAGGTGACTTGCCTACCCAGGAAATTTTGAGAGGCAATATATGAGACTTTTGCATAAAATTGGAGCCACTGAGTTTGAAGAGTTCCATAAAATGTGATTCAATTGGAACAGTAGGTGTCACCATAGAAAATGAAATTTATGAAGAAACAGCTCTGTGGTTTCAGAACAATGCAGAGGGAACTGACTAACGTGCTTTTCACGAAAGCATAAAGTCACAGTGGAATGTGTTTCATCTATTCCCTTTATCAGAAAAGAGAGAAAATTGCTGGTGAGTTTGACTTTTGTGAATACATACTAAAATTTAGCTTGTCATACAGATTTTCTTCCCAGTGCAATTTTTGGTGTTGAATAAAACCAACATTAGAAATAATTTAAATGCTTCCAGGGCTAAATAAACAACTAAATAAATGCAGTACACTCACTCAACTAATTTTCATGCAGAAACAATGATGTTTTGAATATATGGAAAAGACTCTTGTTAATATTTAGTAAAAAAAAAAAAAGCAAGCTAAACAGTTTAATGACAACGAGCAAAAACAAATTCAAAACTATCCAAAGAGGAAAGATGGAAGAACACTTTCTAAATATTTGTGTAACATCTATATGATAAGTATGTTTCTTTGATAATTTAGCTCACCCCTGAAAACATTGGGAATTCCTACTAGTTATTTTCTAAATCTCTGACCTCTGAGCCTCATGAAATGTCCACAACACCACTGAACTGTTTTAGACCCTGTTAGTGTTCTCAAGTATCACAGATTTTGATAAAAGGGAACACAATCACACAACAGGCTGCATGGCAACGTTTATAGCTTGTTTATGAGCTTTTATGAGATTTTTGTCACTGTTTCCACTCTCTTCAGACCTAATTCTATCTATTCTCGGTGTTTATAGCCAACAGGTTTCTTGTGTTATGGCACTTTTTTTTTTGAGACAGGGTCAGTAATTACTAATGTGCATGGGCACCATGTGGTTGGGAAATAGAAAATAGAAAATTTCTCCCAACTCAGAAACCTTACCACAAAAGCAGCAGATAGAGAAAACGGAATAACTCTGCACTGGAATGTGGTATGCAATGTGCAGAGTATGCAAAGATGGAAAGAAATTCCATCCCTTTATTTATTTTTAAATTTTTAAAATTTATTTGAGAGGAAGAGAGGCAGTGCTCCTATCTATGAGGGCCAGGGCTGAAACCAGGAGCAAGGAACTCAATCCAGGGGGAGCACCAACCCACTCACTTGAGGAGTCATTACCATTGCCTCTCAGGGTATACGTTAGCCAGTATCAAACCTGGGTAAAATGCCTGTCCCCACAGTTTCAAACAGACGCAACAGTTTCCATATGCGTTTTCAAGGCACACAATAGCTATCCGGCTTTAGTTAGAGCAACATCTGTCCATATAGATCACCTATGTGGTAATTGGGACGATTACCTGTATTTGTTAATTGATCTTATCCAGAGGAAAAACCCAAGTTAGGCTCCTACCCTCTTACAGAAACTGGGAGAAATGGGCACCACTTCCCTTGCTGTTTTACATTTCAAAGCCCTGGCTGCAGAGCCTGGAGAAAGGCCTTCCTGGGCCTGGAGGCTGCCAAAGGCTTTTTTAGCTTCCATAAAGGATGGAGACTTTCCACTGAAAAGCTGTCTAAAGTCCATGCCCTAAGAAAGGGGGAGGGGTGGGTGCTGCTTTCCTTATTTTTTCCCTCACACTCTCTCTCTTTCTTTTTCTAAGTGATCCCCTTCGTGCCAGATCTTTCTTTTATTTATTTGCATGCATTTCAGAAATACAACCTTAGGAACATAGGAATTCTTCCTACAGTACCCGCCATCCGACCCACTCTCCCCTCCCTTTTCTTCTTCCTTCTTCTGTTCCCTGTCTTGTTTTTGACTAAGATCTATTTTCATTTAACTTTATATACAGAAGATTAACTCTATTCTAGGTAAAGAGTTCAATGATTTGCATTAGAAAGAAAAAGAAAAAGAGTAAGAAAAAGAAAAAGAAAAAGAAAAACAACCAACCAACCAACTCAGCAGTCCAGACAGGGGCTGTTCAAAGTTATTGCATCTTGAAGGTAATTTCGCTTTCGCGCCCCTCTCCCCCGTTTTCCTTTTAGAAACTTAATCATCTTTAAAGAAGAACCCAAGAATGATACTTCTTTTGCGAGCACTTAGACGTAACTAGAACATATGAGACGTAAGAATATCCTCCACTTAATACGCTAAAAGGAAGTAATTCTTTGAGAACAAGTTTTACCATTAAGTCTCCTAATACAACTCTTTGAGGACAGAGGTCCTGCATAGGAATTCAGTGTACAGTGACTTTTGTTGTTAATTTAACAATTCATACTCTTATGAATGACATCAGTGATCACCCAAGGCTCTTGACATGAAGCTGCCTAGGTTGTCGAAGCCTTTTGGAGCCAGTAACTTGACAAGGCCATAAGCAAAGTGGAAGTTCTCTCCTTCCTTCAGAGAAAATTACATGCTTCTTTGGTGGCTGCTTCTTTCCACGGGGGTTTCACCCACAGAGGCCCTTCATGTAGAACATTTTTTGCCACAGTGTCTTGGCAAAATTTTCCATGCCTGAAATTCATCCCTGGGCTTTTTGATCAAACCAGAATGCCTTAAGAGCTGATTCTGAGGTCAGAACCATGCCAGATCTTTATTTAAGTGAATAACTTGTCAAGGTAGCTATTACTATCACCTCTATTTCCTTTAATTTTAAAATTTAAAACTATCTATGATTTTAACTGTATAACTTCATGGAATACAGTGTGGTAATTCGATAGATGTGTTCAGGAAGTAATGATCAAATCAGGTGTGTTAGCATTTCCATCTCCTTAAATATTTTTGATTCACAACTAGTAACTACATATTTCTATGGTTAGGTCTGCATATAACCACAATGAGATACTTCAACAGCTGTATGTGATGTGTGCTTATCAAACTGCACAGTGGGCATTTCCCTCTCCTTGTCATTTCTTCATATTTTGAGTCTTTGGGCTCCCATCTCCTGTGCATTCATTCACTGTGTAATAGGTTATTGTGGAACACAGCTATCCTACTGTGCTGTGGCCACTAGAACTTGTTCCTTCAATCTGACTGTGCTTTGGCACCCATTGCTCAACCTTCCTCTACCCTTTCATGCCCTACAGCACTCCTAACCTCTAGTAACTGGAAAGAGAAAAGCCCGTCTTTCCTTATTTTCAACAGGGAGAATTAAGCTTTATCCCTTTTAGTATTTTTGTTTGTTTGTTTTAGTACTATTGGTTGAACTCTGTAATCAACACACAATTATTCTTAGGTGTTTAAATTTAACTGACAAGTGATTCCTGTTAATTATAAGAGTGGGAATAAAAGGGGGAGGAGATGTACAATTTGGGACATGCTCAATCGGACTTGTCCCAAATGGTGGAGTTAGAAATGTGCCAGGGGATTCCAATACAATCCCATCAAGGTGGCATATACCAATGCCATCTCACTAGTCCAAGTGATCAATTTCAGTTCACAACTGATCATACTGATAGGTCTAAGAGTCAAAGGGGTGACAAAAACAAGACTAGTGTCTGCGAATACTAACTGATAGAATCAAAAAGGGAGAGAATGATCCAACATGGGAAGTGGGATACACAGCAGACTCATAGAATGGCAGATGTCCTAAACAGCACTCTGGCCTCAGAATCAGCCCTTAAGGAATTCGGATATGGCTGAAGAGCCCATGAGGGTATTTTAGGCATGGAAAGCCAAGACATTCTGGAAAAAAAAAAAAAAAAAAAAAAAAAAAAAAAAAAAAAAAAAAAAAAAACACCACCTAAATGAAAGAACTCTGCGAGTGAGATCCCAGTGGAAAGAATGGGACTATCAAAGAAGGAGGTACCTTTCTCTGAAGGGAGGAGAGAACTTCCATTTTGACTATGACCTTGTCTAAATATGATCAGAGTCAGTGAACTCAAAAGGCTTCCATAGCCTTGGAAACTCATGACAAGAGCCTAGGGAGATTACTGATGCCATAAACAAGAGTGTCAAATTGTTAAGTCAACAACAGGAGTCACTGTGCACTTGCTCCTCATGTAGGATCTCTGTCCTTAATGTGTGTACATTGTGATTTAATGCTATAACTAGTATTGAAACAGTATTGTACACTTTGTGCTCTGTGTGGGTGCAAACTGTTGAAATATTTACTTAATATATGCTAAACTGATCTTCTGTATATAAAGAGAATTGAAAATGAATCTTGATGTGAATGGAATGGGAGAGGGAGCGGGAGAAGGGAGGGGTGCGGGTGGGAGGGAAATTATGGGGGGGAAAAAGATCCATAAGTTGTAGTTTGGAAATTTATATTTACTAAATTAAAATTTAAAAAAAGAAAAAATCAAGTATTCTCCCAATACTGTCTTCATTTGCTTAACAGCCAGTATAAAATATGCATGAATTAAATCAATGGTTATCACTGGGCATGTGTGATATTAAAATTCTGAATGAGTTAAATAGTTTTTAATGTTTATCACTCAATACTACAGCACAAAATTTTTTAAATTTATGCATCAAAATGAGAGGGAAATTCAGCTTAATATTTAATCATCAACCACTATAAATTACTCTAAATACTTCCTATTTAGAGTTCTAGAATTACTCACAAAGAAACTCATGGGATAATATTTTCCTTCTAAAACAAGTCAATATGCGTTTAGTTTTATCCAGAGTGATTAACCAAATGAAATACTGAGATAAAAATTATTAAAATCTGGATATGCTCCTAGAAGTAGAAAATGATGGATAGACTTTTAAAGATAGAGATGTCTTTAAAAACTTCATTTAGGAAAGTGACTCTCCACCATCACCACAACCACCACCTTCTACCTTTGTATAAAGATTATTTATTTATTTATTTATTTGAAAGTCAGAGTTACATAGAGAGAGAAGGAGAGGCAAAGAGAAAGAGAGAGAGAGGTCTTCCATCCACTGGTTTACTCCCCAATTGGCCACAGTGGTTGGAGCTGAGCTGATTTGAAGCCAGGCCTTTCCTCCCAGTTTCCCACATGGGTGCAGGGGCCCAAGGACTTGGGCCATCTTCCACTGCTATCATAGGCCATAGCAGAGAGCTGGATCAAAAGCAGAATATCTGGGACTTGAACCGGCGCCCATATGGGACACTGGCACTGCAGGCAGAGGCTTTACCCACTATGTCACAGTGCTGACCCCACCTACCTTCCTATCTTTGGGTCACAGTCTTATTCCCTTTCTGTTAAATGATTGAATAAGCACAATTGATGAATCCCCAACAAAAGTATTGTTTATTTTAAAAGGAAAATACTTTGCAATTTACAGAGTAATTCCTCAAATGTTTTAAATGCCCCCTTCCTTCCTTCTAACAGGATTCATGATGGTACCACTTGGCCATCTAGGCTGGGAGGGGGGTGCCTGTCTTTCAGCTGTGCAGGATGACTGGAGCCATCTCACAGCTCCTGTGCTTCCAGAGCAGTCAGATATGGATCTCCATGTGAAAAACTCCTGGATTTCATCTCCATCTCCGTCTTCACCTTTGAGCTGGATCGTGTGAGCTGTGGCAGGGATTACAAGATGACTCACCAGAGTCCTACACAGTAGCTGCTCTGTCTCTTGCCAGCCTTCAAAGTTCTTTACAGTTGAGACTTGTGCCAGCGCTTCCACGATGTCAGAATGTCTACTTTCAGTACCTCACGGACTTAACAGTGAAGGAAGCTTAAAGAGAGACCAAATAAATAAAAGCAAAGGTAATGGGAAGGAGGCTTTAACAAATGCGAGATTTTGATAAATACTGTAAATTGGGACAGGTAAGGGAAGAGGAATTTGTAGCTCAAGGTGAGAAAACTCTGAAGGAGGGAGTTTTCTACCTTGCCAGACACCACGAAGGTAAGGACTTTCCTTCCGAGAGGGAGACAGTGAAGTGAGAGTGTTTACTGAAAACTCTGCCTGTGGAATATTTGTGCCCCTGAGCTCCATACTCATTCCTTTCTGGCCCCATTTGAGAGTGGGTGCTTGGGATTTACCTCCTGAATAAAACCCCAGAGGTTTCTTCTCTAAAGAAATTGAAAACTTAATGAGAACCGGGGACTGGTTATGTATGTGCTAATCCATTTCATTTCTGCTTTTCACTATTCACTCTTTTTTAAAAATAAATTTTCATGCTTTAAAAATATTTTATTTATTTATTTAGAAGCCACACACACATACACAGAGAGAGAGAGAGAGAGAGAGAGAGATCTTCCATCTACTGGTTCACTCCCCAAAATGGCCACAACACCTGGAGCCAGCTGTCCAGATCTCCCTTTGGATCTCCCACATGCGTGGCAGGGGCCCAAGTACTTGGGCTATCTTCTGCTGGTTTCCCAAGTGTGTCAGCAGGAAGCTGAATTGTTAGTGGAACATCTGGAATTTGAACCAATGCCCTGATATGGGATGCTAGTGTTGCAGGCAGAGGCTTAATCCACTGTGCCACACCAGCCCCTCACCCTTCATTCTAAAATAAGGCTTCTCAATGATAAACTGTGCCATGTATACCAAGCTCTCACTCAGTCTTTTTTTTTTTTTTTTTGAAATTTTGTTTATTTATTTGAGAGGTAGAGTTACAGATAGTGAGAGGGAGAGACAGAGAGAAAGGTCTTCCATCCGCTGGTTTATTTCCCAAATGGCCACAACAGCTGGAGTTGTGCTGATCTGAAGCCAGGAGCCAGGAGCCAGGAGCTGGGAGCTTCTTCCAGACCTCCCACATGGGTGCAGGGGCCCAAGGACTTGGGCCATCCTCTACTGCTTTCCCAGGCCATAGCAGAGAGCTGGATTGGAAGACGAGCAGCCAGGACTAGAACTGGCACCCATATGGAATGCCGGTGCTGCAGGCGGAGGATTAACCCACTGCGCCACAGTGCTGGCCCCTCACTCAGTCTCTCTATTCAGGGAGAAACTAGTGGTAAAACGATTTTGAGCTTATTTTTATAGCCAAAAATAATGAATCATTGTCTGTCGCTCCCCCTCTTCATGGAGGAACGACACAGGACCCTGCGCTGTTCTTTTGTCTGCTCGGCCCTTCCCGGGTTTGCTGCTGGTTCTTCCCGGGTTGGCTACCGACCCTTCCACCTCCGTGGAAGGGCGGTTCCCCCTGCCACTTTCCCCACTTCCGCGGGGGAGCGGCACACCGCCGGCCGGCTCTCTCAGGGGCTGCACAGGTGTTCCTTCAGATAGATGTTTCTGGTGCATGTTGTCTCTCTCCTCCTTTATAGTCCTCTTCCGCCAATCCCAACTCTGCTACCCACACGCTGAGTACACTGCTCTCTTCCAATCAGGAGCAGGATCAGCTCCTGCAGGTTATTGGTCGAACTGGAGGCACCTGTGTAGAAGTTGTTTACTCCTCTCCCAGCGCCATATTGTGGGAGAGCAGATGCATAGAATAAGTCTTAATTCCAGTAACTTAGTCTAGTCCGAGTTGCTCCCCACAATTGTCAACCTAGAATGGAGACTTTTAGTCACTCAAGGGCTCATTTTTCTTCTTACATGTGAAGAAAAGGTACCCAAGGATGTACTGGAGGGAAATGGAGATGAGAGCAAGCAGGCAGAATGTGTGGGGTATAAGGCAGTAGGGAACTCAGCGGTCCAGTGAAGAGAAGCAGCATGACCTCGTGGAAGAGGCTGCTGTGACTGGGGTGTGGGCTGTCCCCCATAGGTCTATGTGGTGGAAGCTTGACTCAGCGTTGAGGTAGTGGAGCCTTTAAGAGGTAGGGCCTAGTGGAAGGTAATGAGGTCATGAGGGGATGGATGCTATCTCATGGGACTGAGTCAACTCCCCTGTGACTGGGTTAGCTCTCACAGGAGTGGGGTGTAATAAAGTGAGGCCACTTGATACCTCAGTCCCTCCTGCACGTAACTGTTCCCCTTGTGTGTTCTGATGCAGCCAGAGGGCCTGTATCAGGTCACTGGCCCCAGGCAGTTTGAACCTGTCAACTCCCAGAATCAAGAGTCAAATAAACTTTTCTTTATAACAACACCAAACAGCCTAAGACACAGGCCTACAAAGCAGTGGCCCATTTAAATCAGGAAGTCAAGGAACTCTAAGAAAAATGGAAGCGATTTCATGAATTTCATGAAATACCATGACTAAAACACCTGAATGAAGGCTTTTTTATGATGGAAAAATAAAAGGAGGTAGGGGGAGAGGTACTTAGAAATTCCATGACAATAATAATAATAAAAAAAAGAACAAGCAAAATATCTGAAAGCCAAAGTCCAAATAGGAAGCAAATTAAAAAAAATGCTCCTGATTGTGAGGAACTGATGGGATGTGAGAAGGGAGAAGCAGTTGGATCTAGACTTTGGAACCGTCTGGAAATGAGAGAAGGAAATGCAACTCAAAGATGTTGCTCAGTCCTGTGTTAATCTGTATTTACATGGACACAGTAATTTAAATATTATTTATTTGTTTTAATGTTTAAAAATCAACAAGTAGATAAGAGGCAGGTTTAAATGTGGTAGAGATAAGCCTTGGCCAGGTCTACTGCCTTCGACAGCTGTTAGATAAGAACTGTCTTAGACAGCAGGAAAACACCTTCTTAAAAAGCAGAAAGGCATTATCCTTGTGGTCCAGCCATAAATTGAACCAGGAAAAAACCATCAACTGTAGGGAAGTTTCCTTGTCTTGTAGGGAAATGTTGGCATGAGGCTATTAGCAGGGACTAGAAACCTGGGGGTGAGGAGACTCAAGGCTCTCCTGACTCCAGCTGCTGTTCAAGGATCAGAGAGGCACTGGGGAGCTGTTTTCCTTCTGCTGTGCATGAGGAGTTTGCCCCATAGACAGGCTCTAATCTTTCCCAGAGATAAGAAAATGCTTTCCACTACCATACCTGTCTGAATGATCTGTTTTTACTGATTCACTAGCCAGTGGGTCATCTGTTCTCTCACAATTATATAAATTTCTGATCAAAATCTAAAGGTGTTTGAGCCTGCAAGTGTGAAAATGAAAATTCTTCTGACAAAAGTTTGAGAGGAAGAAGAAGGGAAGGGAAGGGAAGGTAGAGAAAAGGCTTACAATCTAATTTTCTAGTATTTCACATTGGAGATTCTGGATAGTTGAAATAAGAAAAAATTAAACGAATTGTTCAAAGTTGCAGACAATCAGCAAAAGATTTAGTCTGCAACCCAGAACTCCTGAGTCCAAGCTTCCATGGGGCAGGCATTTGACCTAGTGGTTTAGATGCTGGTTAAGATACCTGTGTGCCATATTAGAGGACCCAGGTTCGACACCCCACTCCAGCCTCTGACTCCAGCTTTCTACTGATGTAGACATTGGGAAGTGGTAGAGATGGCTCGCATGATTAGCTTCCTGCCACCTCCCTGGGAGACCAGCACTGAGTTCCTGGCATTAGTTCCAGGAACCAGTGGATGGGTGCTGTCTTTGTCTCTCTCTTTCTCTGTCCTTTCTCTCTACCTCTCAAATTGAAAAAAAAAAAAATGTTTTCAAGTTTGAGGACTGTGAATCTGTTTTAACAGTTGTGACACAGTAAGTTTCCTAATTTGAAGCCATAAATCCAGATATAACCACTATTAGCATTTGGTGGATGTCACCATTCTATTTGTGGATAATACTATTTACTTATTTCATACAAACCTGAAGTAAGATAGTATATTATTGTGACAGAACCCCAGCCTCAATTAGCTTAAGCAGAAAGAGAATTTAATAGCTCATAAGCAAGAATTCTCCGGTTGGCTCTGACTGTAATAACGATTCAATCCAAAGTGTCCAATTCCTCCACCATCTTCGACTTTATATGGAAATTAAAGTATTTCTCTCCCTTAACAACTCTGGGAAGAAAGGCCTAGGAATGGTTCTCCTTAGCTTATCTTTCGTGAGATGCCAAGGTAATGAGGTGGTTTGATCTGATTTATTTATTTAACCTATCTAGGTTGGAGTCAGCTCCCTCTGAAACACGTGGATGGTTTCCCTACAAGAAGAGGAAGTTATCTCAGCAGGAGAAGGAGGGGCAGTGCTGATCAGAAGAAAACAGCAGACATGCAGCACGTGCTACATAGTTCCGTTTCCTGCTGCTTTCACTGGACACTGTGTAATCATCATTTTTAAAAGTTATTTGCTCAAGTATTCTTTGAAAATCTGCGATTTTATTGCCATACAATATTTCACCTCATATGAACACTGTTGGTTATCTATGCTGCATAACAAATCACCCCCAAAGGAGCACCAGCACCCCCTCCCGGCCACCTCTGATCTCAGCCACAGCTGTGAGAGGCCGGCCTAACCTAGTTGCTGCAGTCTTTTCGTCTTTCCTCATTCTGCCCAGTTCCATTTGCTATGCTCTGGCAACTTCTTTGGTTGTACCTGCAGACCACTGTTGCCGTTGATTTCTCAACAATGTTGCAGTGGATTCCTTTCTGAGAGGAGGAGCGTGGTAGGGGCAAGAGGCGCGGAGTCACCACACAGACTCCGGGAGTCCGGTGAAAGCAGGCTTGAGGCGAGCAGCCCGCAGACTCGTTTATTTCAGTTGAAACTACGTCTTATATAGCCAAGACCAGCCAATCTGCTCAAGGGGCGGTCTATGCCCCATCCAATCACAGCCTGCCAGGCAGTTTCCAAAGCCATCCAATCACAGCCTGTTGCCAGGCAGTTTCCAAAGCCATTCCTGAGTAATTAATGCTCGCTTGCCAGTGGCTACCTTGGCATGGCCCTCTCATTCCACCACAGACCACATGTTCAAGGGAGTTCAAGCTCCCAGGAGTTAGTCTTGGAGTAAAGGGTTCAAAATGTTTGCTCTATCTTTCCTCTTTCAGGTGAGCCACTTAGGGAAAAACTGTATACAGTCCTTAGATGTCCAAGAAGAATTGCTCAACCCTTAACTGTGGCAGGGACCTAAGTCATGCATCATTATGTTAGCTTGTCCTTGTTAGCTCTCCTTGCCTTAACCCCGGAAAGAAACTTTTAAATAAGCTCCTCATACCAAGTATTTGCCTTAGGCTGTGTTTCCAAAGGAATACAAATTACATCACCATATTTAAAAGAATTAAAAGGCAATTATCTCATTGAATTAATCAGTAAAGTCCCAGAAAAGAACAAGGGTTCTTTATTATCCCATGAAGTACTTTGGATTAATTAAGAACCATCATCACTGTATTTGCAATACTAAACACATTGCAACAAACTGCGTAATAGGTGCTAACAGAAAAGATTGTTTCCCAGACCCATTTCTAAGATATTTCAAAAGATGACAAGAGTTATTAATTACTCCCAGAAAATGAGAGTAATTAAGCATCCCCATATTTGCCATCTTTTCTCCTGGAAATACTAAAGTCTCCATTTCTATGACAGAAAATCTGTGTGGTCATTAGAACAGGAATGATTATCCATTGACCTCAGTCATCTGTTGGCACAGAAGTGCGACATGCCAAAACTACTACTCAGTTCAATTTCTAATGTGCTGATGTGTCAGTCCTAATGAACAAAGTAGCAATGAATGGTCTGAAAGTGTACCAATTCCTGCCACTCCATGCAGAATCCAATCACTGAGAAGTGGCCCCAAATCAAACCTGAATTACCCTGTGCCTCTGGGAGGAGAAGAAGGCAGACAGACGTCTGCTTTATCAATGCTCTTCATGCTCTTTGTACTCATTTTTATAAGTAATGGAAATATCTTACTGTATGCAAGAGAAATCAGTGTGAAAAATTCAGAGAAAATCAACATGCTATCACTGTTAAAATTTACTGTAAGGGGCCGGCACTGTGGCGCAGCGGGTTAAAGCCCTGGCCTGAAGCATCGGCATCCCATATGATAACCGGTTCTAGTCCCGGCTGCTCCTCTCCCAATCCAGCTCTCTGCTATGGCCTGGGAAAGCAGTAGAAGATGGCCCAAGTCTTTGGGCCTCTGCACCCACGTGGGAGACCTGGAAAAAGCTCCTGACTCCTGGCTTGGGATCGGTGAACAGCGGATGGAAGACCTCTCTCTCTGTCTCTACCTCTCCCTGTAACTCTTTGAAATAAATAAAATAAATCTAAAAAAAAAAACCAAATTTACTATAAAACTGAAAGAAGAGATTGTCCATGGATTCATGCACAGATGGAAGAGTTATAAATTTGGTTCACCCTCTTTAAAATTCTCAGTTTAGAAAGAGAATACTAGATAATCTCCTAGTCCAGCTCTGTGTGGAAACATCTGTGTCAGAACCTGACTGAAAATTCTTAAAGGACTTGGAAGAATTGTAACTGTAAACTTACCATGGTTCAGTATATAAAGTTAAGGTTAAAATGCATAAGAACACATTTTAAGACTAAGATGTATAAGAGAAAACTAATATAAAAACTTAATATTTTGGTGAAGTAGAGAAATAACTTCTCTCTTGTAAGAAATCACTCTAATTTATGTTTGGATTTTTCACATGTTGGATTTTGTAGTGAACTCAAAATTAGCTGTTTTTTTTTTTTTAAAGATTTATTTTATTTATTTGAAAGGAAGAGTTACAGAGAGGTGGAAGGAGAGAGAGAGAGAGAGAGAGAGAGAGAGAGAGAGAGAGAGAAAGAGGTCTTCCATCCACTGGTTTACTCCCCAGATGGCCACAATGGCTGGAGTTGAGCTGATCTGAAGCCAGGAGCCTCTTTCAGGTCTCCCACGCAGATGCAGGGGCCCAAGGACTTGGGCAATCTTTTACTGCTTTCCCAGGCCATAGCAGACAGCTGGACTGGAAGTGGAGCAGCTGGGACTTGAACCGCTGCCTGTATGGGATGCCAGCACTATAGGCACCAGCTTTACCTGCTACACCATAGCACCGGCCCCAGTTACCTGTATTTTCAAATGAACGGACGTGCAATTAGCTAAAATCAAACAAAAACTTGAGACTGCAGTAAATATATGCAGTATTACAGTAGGCAAATTACAAAGGGGTTTTTGAGTTTTTAAAAGTTCTGCCTTCCCAGCGCCATGGCTCAATAGGCTAATCCTCCGCCTTGCGGCGCCGGCACACTGGGTTCTAGTCCCGGTTGGGGCGCCAGATTCTGTCCCGGTTGCCCCTCTTCCAGGCCAGCTCTCTGCTGTGGCCAGGGAGTGCAGTGGAGGATGGCCCAAGTGCTTGGGCCCTGCACCCCATGGGAGACCAGGAGAAGCACCTGGCTCCTGCCTTTGGATCAGCGCGATGCGCCGGCCGCAGTGCGCCAGCCACGGCAGCCATTGGAGGGTGAACCAACGGCAAAAGGAAGACCTTTCTCTCTGTCTCTCTCTCTTACTGTCCACTCTGCCTGTCAAAAATTAAAAAAAGCTCTGCCTTCAATAAACGTCTCACTTTCCTAAATTATCAGGTTAAATGCCAGTGGTTTGGATCTAGTTCGTGTTTCTGAGAAATCTATGTGGGTCATTTAGTGCCAATCTAGCCTAGGGCCTGACTGTGCATCATTATCACTCTTCTGGTGCCTGACTATCTGCTAACCTAAAGCTCATAAAACAGCCAGGGAGGTGAGGTCATAGCAAAGTCCACCCATGATTTAACTCTCTTACGAGCGGATTCTGCAGGGGAAGACATTTGATTAGCGTTAATAGGCTGCAGTTTCGCTTTGTGGGGTCAGAACTGGCTACTTGTCGCTGCTGATCAAGCTGGGGTGATTGTCAGTAGGGCAGGAGATCACTAGGAAGCTTTGCTTTATGTACTCAGAGAAATTTTAGTCTTTTCCTTTCCACACTACTTCCCTCCCCATCGTGCCTTCCCCCAACTCCCCAGGCCCTACCCCATTCTACATGCTTGTATGTTGCTCTCCAGTGTACGGAATAAACAGGGAAGCCCTGAATACAGTCATTCCCAGCCTCTTCTCTTTCTGGACACACGTGCACACACACACACACACACACTGTAGTTCTGGGCAGGAAGGTAGGCTCAAGGACACCATTCACCAAGCACAGACCTACAAGGTGGTTTTCATTTTTGACATCTAATGATTTCAGATGCAGGTTCTGTTTAGGGAAGAGCTAAAGACCAGGATGCGGCTCAATAGGCTAATCCTCCGCCTGCGGCGCTGGCACCCTGGGTTCTAGTCCCAGTTGGGGCGCCGGATTCTGTCCCGGTTGCTCCTCTTCCAGTCCAGCTCTCTGCTGTGGCCCGGGAGTGCAGTGGAAGATGGCCCAAGTGCTTGGGCCCTGCACTCGCATGGGAGACCAGGAGAAGCACCTGGCTCCTGGCTTCAGATCAATGCGGTGCACCAGCCGCAACGGCCATTGGAGGGTGAACCAATGGCAAAGGAAGATCTTTCTCCCTGTCTCTCTCTCTCACTGTCCACTCTGCCTGTTAAAAAAAAAAAAAAAAAAAAAAGACCAGGACGAACATGTTGTCTATTCTTGCCCAGTCTTCTCTTCTTTTTTACTGAAAGGGCTAAATGCTGAACTCATGATTTTCATAGCAAATCCAGTTATCTTTTTCTAGAACCAACACCCAAGTTGTTAGCTTTAGTCCTTAAAATACATTTTATGAGTTTTTTTTCTAATTCTTCCTTTAAAAAGACTCCCCAAGGAGAGTTCTTTTTGCAGTTTGAGTGGTTAACTTTGGGATTTTAATCATTCAAAAAACATGTGAATTTGTATTTTGATCAATCGAGTGATGACTGGAATTCTGGTGGAGAAGCTGGAGAGGGACAGAGATCCTCAGGGTTCCGTGTAACAGGAACCTTTGTTTTGTTTTAACTCTGGCTGTTGACAAAGCACTAGATGCTGAAATTTGAAATTGAATAACCTGCAGGGTTAGTCTTCCTTTTTCCTTCCTGTCTCATTTTACTGATTTTTTTAAATTTTATTTATTTTTATGTTTTTATTTATTTATTTATTTATTTATTTATTTTTTTGACAAGCAGAGTTAGAGAGAGAGAGAGAGACAGAAAGGTCTTCTTTTTGCCGTTGGTTCACCCCCCAAATGGCCGCTACGGCTGGTGCACTGCGGCCAGCACGCTGCGCTGATCCGAAGCCAGGAGCCAGGTGCTTCCTCCTGGTCTCCCATGTGGGTGCAGGACCCAAGCACTTGGGCCATCCTCTACTGCCTTCCCGGGCCACAGCAGAGAGCTGGACTGGAAGAGGAGCAACTGGGACTAGAACCCAGGGTGCCGGCACCGCAGGCGGAGGATTAGCCTAGTGAGCCATGGAGCCGGCCTCATTTTACTGAGTTTTGATGTTTGATGTATGAGCCCTGTTGTCCCAGCAGTGACAGAGTCATCCCAGGACCTCTGCTCCGTCCCAAGGACAGCTCTGCTGACTATGCCTGCCACTTTGTCTTTTCCTATTTTTTTTTTCACCAATACAACAGTTTATTTCAATTTGACTGTAGTTGCCGTTTATTATCTGACCAGATTACAAAAATACCATAGGAGACACCTTAGTTTATCCTTCTAATAAGTCTGTTGATTTGGTCTTCCCTGTTGCCAGCATCCCCACCCTCTACAAAATGGGTGGTCTTTTTCTTCATCCCACCTCAGGGAGAAGATAACTTGAAGGGCCACAGGAAGTTATTTGCTTCCTTGAAGTGTTTCCCCACAGTGTAGATCTCATGAATCAGATCCTCCATGCAGATGATATTGTATTTACCAAGAGAGCGGGCAATCAGAGTGTTATCTGTCAAAGCGATTCGCTTCTTATTGATTTTGCCATAGCCACGTTGGTAAATTAGTTCATTTACTGACTTCAAATTTGGGTACCCCCATGCAATATATGGCTCCACAATCCTCAGCATGTTAATGGAGGCCTTGTTGAGCTTAACAAAGGTGCCATTGAAGATCTGGCGAAGGCGAAGAAGCTGCAGCACTTTTCGGACTTTGGGGCTCACACCATTGATACCTCTGATCCTGATGACAAATGCCAACTTGGGTTCTGCAGGTACGTAGAAGTTTCCAG
The DNA here is from genome assembly GCF_051225735.1 of Oryctolagus cuniculus. Taxonomy (NCBI): domain Eukaryota; kingdom Metazoa; phylum Chordata; class Mammalia; order Lagomorpha; family Leporidae; genus Oryctolagus; species Oryctolagus cuniculus. Next base: position 68,194,724 of record NC_142880.1, on the reverse strand, counting down.
CTTTTCTTGCCATCCTCACCATCTGAATTTCAGTTCTGTACATCTGCCTGTATTCCTTGTGATAGTGCTTCGCTTTCTCATAGATAAGCTTCCTCCTTGCTTTTTGAAGCATCTTTTGGGCAAACTTCTTCCTCAGGCGCTTGATCTTCAGCTCTGCGAAATTCCTCCGCTTTTTCTTCAGGGTTTCTGGCACAGCAGGAACCTTCTTCTTCTCTTCGGCACCCTCCATGGTTCCAGCCGGAAAAGAGCTGTCTTTTCCTATTAACTTGTATGGTTAGAGGTCAAATGTGTTTAGCTGCTCCATGGTTTTGGATGCAACCCTAGCTCTTGCTTGGATGGTGGCAAGCCAGCAGCTCCCCCTGCAAACAGTTCCAGGGGTGATCCCTACTCCATGGTAACCATGTATAATAACAAGGCTGTGATCAAGAATGCAGGCATGATGGAAGACACGGCACAGGACTCGGTGGAGTACAAAACTAAGGAAAGGACTTGCTCCTCAAGGCAAGGAATTTGACACAAAATGCAACTCCCTCAGGCACAGTATTGTTGGGAGAATCTTCATAGTCCTGTGACTAATGAAGCAAACATTTCATCTACTTCTACCTAGGCCAGGTGGCCATTCTTCAGTTCAAATCGGATCAATGGCATGTACAGGTGAACGATGTGGCTCTCAGTCTGACCACAGTGCTTGGGGTCATTGCTCTTTTGCTTTAGTTAGTGGAATGAGAACGGAATCTGGTCTGAACTTTCCAATCCAAATCCCTCTCTCCAATGCACACCTTCTGCATTTGCTTTTTCTCTTATTTTTTTCATGAACTCGACCTTTCCCTGAGGCCTTACAAACCTCTGCAACCCTCATGTGGAAGCTAGTGATGCCTGGTGCAGGGTTTAGATGGGGGAGGAATGAATGGATGGCTCTCTGGACTCCACCTAAATGGATTCTCCTCCAAGCCGTAGGAAGCCAGATCCTTCTGTTCCTTGGGAGCCTCACGTGCATGTGCTAAAGAGAACTTCTCTCTCCAACCTTCTCAGAACTTCTGGCCTTGACACCTGAATTTCTCCAGGGTAGTTCAGGGGCTTAGCCACACTGAAATCTTTCTGCATTCATCTGTGTAATTAACCCAATAGAGTTTTTTCTAATGTCTGTGACCCTTGCCTATGGGCTGCTCTCTCAATGCCCAAATGCAAAAAAACCTACTGTTTGTTGAAAGTTTGCTAAGGTCCTAGAGTTTTACAGCATCTTTGGATAGGTTATCTAACTCAACTTTGTCCTCACTGCCCTATCAGTCAGGTGTTATTACCTCATTTTCTTTTGTGAAATTTGTTATTCAGAGAGTATAAGTGAGATGCCCAGAGTTAGCCAGTTACAGAAGGGCAGAAAAAAATCTTTAAACCTGGTTTTCCTGATTGAATTAAAATAGTGCCTTTCCAAAGTTATATATCAATCTTTCTTTTAAAATATTTATTTATTTTATTCATTTGCCAGGGGGAAGAAAGAGAGGGAGAGAGAGAGAGAGAGAGATATTTCCCATTGATTAATTCACTCTCCAGATGCCTGCATGCCTATGACTGCCAGGGATGGGCCAGGACAAAGCCAGGATCTAGGAAATCAATCCAGGTCTCCCATGTGGGTGGCAGAACCCACTTGGGTCATCACCGGCTGCCTCCCAGAGTGCACATTAACAGGAAGCTGAAATCTGGAGTGGAGCTAAGACTCGAACCTAAGCTTTCTGAAGTAGGAGGTGGGCATTCAAAGTGATGTCTTAACCCCTGTGTCAAATGCCCATCCCATACTTTAATTTCTTAACTAAAAATTAAAACAGGTGTTTTGATCAGATTCAGTGCACTTGTGGGGCATTTGTAATGGCCCTGATGGGACTGTGAGACATGCTAATGAGCTCCTATTTTATAGCAATCTCTCCCTGTTTCACATACGCACCTACTTGGTAAGTCTCGAATCTCTGTTAGAAGAGAACCAAGTAGTACCCATCATACTGCTTTCTCTGACTGTCTGCTTTTGCATCTTTTGCTTTCTTCCTTGGTGTGAGTAGTGAAAGACTCATATTATAGAGTGTAGTGAGGATTTCTCTACCACTGTTTTTAGGTGAGATTTTAGCATGTGAGATTGCTAATTTTAAAAATCATGTTCAATGTTTTAATATTAATTTGTTTTCATTTCATTTTTTTTGAAGGGCAGAGAGGGATATAGATAGAGACAGACAGACAGAGAGAGAGAGAGAGAGATTCCCTCTACTGTTTGACTTTCCAAACGCCTACAACAGCTAGATATAGGCCAGGAAAACCCAGGAGCCAGGAACTCCATCCAGGTCTCCCATGTGGGTGGCAGGGGCCCAAGCACTTGAGCCATCACCTGCTGCCTCCCAGGGGGCACATTAGCAGGAAGATAGCTGGAAAGCTGAATGTGGGTATTCTAAGCTGTATCTTAACTACTGTTCAATGTGTCCGTCCTGAGGTTGCTAAGTTGACAAGCGTTCTTTTCTTATTCTTTCTTTTTCTTGAGCAAGGTGTAAAATCCCAATTTTCCTGTTTGCTTCACCCTGTAGGTTCAAAAACCTACGTTTGTCTGCATTTTGCAATTGCAGTGCCATGAAATTGCTATCTTATTTTTCCTCTCTAACAACAAATTTCAAAAATACATTTCAAAAAATGTATTTATTTGAAAGGCAGAGTGAAGGAGTGTGGGGAGCAACTCGGACTAGACTGTTACTGGAATTAAGACTTATTCTATGCATCTGCTCTCCCACAATATGGCGCTGGGAGAGGAGGAAACAGCTTCTACACAGCTGCCTCCAGTTCAACCAATAAACAGCAGGAGCTGCTCCTGATTGGAGGAGAGCAGCGTACTCGGCGTGTGGGTAGCAGAGTTGGGATTGGCGGAAGAGGACTATAAAGGAAGAGAGAGACAACATGCACCAGGAACATCTAAGGGGAACACCTGAGGAACATCTGAGCAGCCCCCGAGAGAGCCGGCCGGCGGTGTGCCGCTCCCCCGCGGAAGTGGGGAAAGTGGCTAGGGGGAACCGCCCTTCCATGGAGGTGGAAGGGTCGGTAGCCAACCCGGGAAGAACCAGCAGCAAACCCGGGGAGGGCCGAGCAGACAAAAGAACAGCGCAGGGTCCTGTGTGGTTCCTCCACGAAGATGGGGAGCGACAAAGGAGGGCAGGGGAAAGGAGAGAGAGAGAGAATCGAGATCCTCCATTTCCTTTCATTTGGGCTCATATCCCAAATGGGTGCCATAACCAGGTCTGGGCCAAGCTGAAACCTGGAGCCAGGAACTCCATCTGAGTCTCCTACCTGGGTTGTAGCGGCCCAAGTCTCCGGGCTGTCTTGAGATGCTTACCCAGATGCATTTGCAGGAAGCTGCATCAGAAGCTGTGTAGCCAGGACTTGAACTAGTCTTCCAAGACAGATTTTTAAAAAGAGAGTAATTAACCCCAAAGGAACCTCTAATTGGTGAGGTTTTAGGATGGGAGAGTTTTCTGATTTTTGTGAAATTACACACCAGACGGGCAATCATTTGCCCCAGGAGTGACACTGCTCACCCCTAAGTATCTTCTGGATTATAAGAGAGATTTTCAAAAAGTTAGTGGAAAATGCATGGACTTCAAAATTTTCTTGCACCACAATAAACTTTTTTTTAATTCCAATTTTCCATGAACTTTTTGAAGTGCTCCTGCACAGGAAGCAGGTGGCTCAGGCCTCCTGAGGAGTCTGCTCACCAAGGCTGCTCTCACTGCACTGACCCTTCTGCAGAGACCTACATTTTTTAATTTCCTGTTTTCAACTCAAGTTCAGATTCTGACCCTAGAGCTCTGCTTCCTCCTTCTCTTGTGTGGCCTGGGGGACAGGAAGGGCAACTCTCGAGAAAAGAAAACAGGAATCGTGCTTAGCTAGTGGCCTATGTAGTTGTCTCAGCTCTTCTTGCTGGGACATGGTGTGGACATCCTGAGAGTAGATTCTGGATTTTAAATGCTTGGAAATTTAGGGCCGGAGGAAAGGGATGGGAGACAAATCCACCAGATCAAAGAATCTTGTAAAAGAGGACATTGCATCACAGTTAGGGTTGAGAACCAACAGACATCTGTCCTGCACACAAGTCATGAAGGTGCTGTCAAGTCTAACAGGAGTTTTTATTTTCATTTTATACCAAATTGCTAACTTTATATTTGTTGATTGTTTGCTGCATGAGGTACTCCAATTTTCCAAGTCCTGTCTGCTATTTACTTCTGGGCACCTCTTTAGAGGTAGAGAGTAGGGGTGTTTGCTCACAACATACCACAGATACCTTGGTGCACACAGGTGATCCGCATGAGTCTGGTCAAGCCTCTGACACTGTGTTTCTTTCCCATGGAAGTGTGGAAGCCAATGCCTGCTTTGATTTTTTTAATAAGACTGCTGTAAGAATTAAATGGATATTTTATTTAATTTAATTTAAGAAATGAGTATTAAATTTTCATTCATTTGTTCTTGACAAGGACTCAGCCATCAAGGTGCTGGTACATCAAAGGATTTAATTTTTTTTAATTAGCTAACTGTTCGGCTATCATCTTACCTGAAAATCCATTTATAAAATAAATAAAAGAAAATCAGGGCGAGGGCTAAAGTTCTGCTTGTTTATCCCATTTCTAGTCCCAGTGGACTTTGAGATCACTGTTTAAAAACTAGAAACCAGAAATTTCGTCACACATATGAGAGGTACAAACTGAGAACTTGGGTTTGCACGTCTGAGTCCTCCCTGTGATGGACGTTGTTGGTCCCTGCACAGATGCCCTTTGCTGGTTGGAGCACTCACCCCACCCCCAGCCCCAGCTGAGTGAGTGTTGGCCATGAGGAGCTCACAGTTGCCCCCTTTTCCAGGGCTTTGCCCTTGGATTTGGGAACCTCCATTCCCAGAGACACTAAAGGATACCTCTCTCACTTGTCCCATCACAGAACAGCTCTGTGGTGCCCCTCCTTCCCTAGCTGTCCAAGGGCTCAGTACCTGGCTTCTTGCTCTGCCTCCCCGGCTCCTCTTGCTTCCTGCAGGTTTCCCTGAGACTGCTCCTTTGACAAAGCCTTTACGCAAGAATGCCCATGTGCCTGCGTATGTGAGTGTGCAGGGGATACAACCTAAGACCCGCATATCTTATCATTTGTCCCATATGATTTACATTGGCCACAAAGAGTCCAGAAGCACAGACTGATGGAAAAACCAAAGGAAAATGATGACACATTGCCAATTTCCAGGATGCTGTTAAACCCCAATGCCAAGATTTCCCACCATATGTTTATGTTCTTAAATTGTAAAGTGCCAGACAAGTGCAAATACACACACACACACACACACATACACACACATATTTGTGGTCAAGAGAAACAGGATCAGAAATAACCATCTTGGGGCCAGCATTGTGGTGCAGCAGGGTAAGCTGACACCTGTGATGCTGACTTTCCACGTGGGCATCATTTTGAGTCCCAGTTTTCCTCTTCTGATTAAGCTCCCTAATAATGCACCTGTGAAAGCAGCAGAGGATGGCCCAAGTACTTGGACCCCTGCCACCCATATGGGAGACCTGGAAGAAGCTCCTGGCTCCTGGCTTTGGTCTGGCCCAGCCCCAGCTGTTCCACCACTGGGGAATGAAACAGCAGATGGACCCCTCTCTCTCTCTATGTCTTTTCCTCTCTTTCTGCAACTCTGCCTTTCAAATAAATAAAATAAATATTAAAAAAAGTATAACCATCTTTGGGTACTTATTGCTCTTCTCTGTGTCTCATTGAAGTTCAAGTACCTCAGTGAGCAGATGTACTGATTGCAGGATGCTCTCTTGACCTGGATGAGTAGTGACACAGAGACTGCATCCTTTTATCCTCCCATGAAAGGACAGACAAGGATTCTTATGAGAATGAGAATGCATGAGTTGCCAAGCATTAGAAAGATTTACTGTTTCTGTTTAAAAATACATTTTTAAAAATATTTAGCTATTTATTTGAAAGGCAGAGTGACGGAGAGGCAGAGGCAGAGAGAGAGGGAGAGAGGTCTTCCATCTGCTGATTCACTCCCCAAATGGCCGCAATGGCTGTAGCTGCGCCAATCTGAAGCCAGGAGCCAGGAGCTTCTTTTAGGTCTCCCATGCGGGTGCAGGGGCCCAAGCACTTGGGCCATCTTCTACTGCTTTCCCAGGCCATGAAGAGAGCTGGATCGGAAGAGGAGCAGCTAGGTTTTGAACTGGCACCCAAACGGGATGCTGGCATCACAGGCTGTGGCTTTACCTGCTATGCCACAGCAGCAGCCCTTAAAAATACATTTTAACATAGGTTGGGTATCTCTTACCTGAAATGATTGTGACCAAAAATGTTTCGGATTTTGGATTTTTTTTTCAGACTGGAACGTTTGCATACACATACTGTGATATCTAGGGAATGGGACCAAGTTTAAATAGGTAATTCATGTATGTTTCCTTTATTCCTTAGACACATGGCCTGCAGGTAATATTAGACAGTATTTTTAGGATGCTTGCATTTTGACAGTGAGCCATCCTATTAGGTCATGGGTGGAATTTTAAATGTGTGGAATTACACTGGCATTCAAAAAGTTTTGGATTTTGGAGCATTTTGGATTTTGCATTTTGTGGTTAGAGGTGCCAAACTTGGACTTGAAAATGTTTGATGAGAGTTATATTTTAGTTCCATTAGGTAAAGCAGAAACTTGCACACCATAATAATATCACCTTTCATAATTACTTAGATAACTTTAGGGAAGGCTGCACTGAGTTGGGGTTTAGTCTGAAGTAAATGCTGTTTGTCCAGTAGCAGAACACGTGGGTGTGCCCTGGGTCACCGTGTTTTCTAAGCTCTGGGAAGACAATGAGTAATAGCAAATGTGGTTTTGAGCACAGCATTAGGCCAAACCTGAAAGTCCCTCTTGATCTTGTCTTTCTGAGACATCATAGGAGAAAAGTGTAAGTATGAGTATATGTGTGAGGGTATTTGCATACATGTGTGGGCACATATGCAAATACATAGGTATGTGAATGTGTATGCATATATGTACATGTATATGTATGTATATATGAATGTTACCTGTGGGAGTGTATGTGGGAGTGTATGTATGTATGTGAGCATATACGTGTGTGAATGAATGTGTGCTCATGTTTAGGTGTACATATGTGGGTGTATATGTGTGTTAGCATGTGTATATATGTGCGGCTATATGTGACAACATGTGTGTGAATGCATGTGTACATGCATACACACATGTATATAGATATATGTGTGCCTATGTGAGTATATATGTGACATATATGAGGGTATATATATTTGTAAGTTTACATATGTGAGTGGAATGTGTGAACATGTGTGAATGTGTATGTGTGTGGTGTGTATATGTGTACAGAACTGGAGCCACTATAATTCAAGAGTGACCATGGGGTCCCCAGCCTTCAGTTTCTCTGACAACATTTAGGGTTGCTTTCTTGGACAAGAGGAGGCACTCTCATCACGGATGGCTTATCACAGAAGCTAGCAAACCACAGAGCGGAGATTCAGGGTGATGTCTGCTTTTCGAGTGTCATGCTTCTGGGAAGACTTTGACCTTTGGGAGAGCATTCACCTCTGAATTGTCAACTAAGTATTTTCCTGAATTCTATCAGCATGACGGACATTCTATGCATTTTCATAAATATTTATGTGTACTCTCATGGGGTAGAGTCCCATCTCAAAACACATGAGAAAGCATTTGTCAGAAGGGTAAGTGCACCGAGTCTGATGGAGAGTGTTTATGAAGGTGAGGCATATTGAAGGAAATGAACCCGGAAGGATGAGGCACCCAGAGGGGAGCCGCAGAGGGAAGCCCCCCACCCAGGCCTGATGGGGAATGGCAGGAAGGAATCACCACCACAGTGAAGGAAGAGCTCCAGCGGAAAGACAAATTCCTGGGCATCAAGTTCTGTAGAGGAAGCAGCCAGGGTCAAACCAAAGCCTGGCAGGAAGGGAACAGATTTCTCCTTCCCTCACTTCAATCTCTACTTTCTACTGTCCAAACCCAACCAGGAGCAGAAAGCTAGGGAACCCCTTGTAATACCATGCAGAGCAAGGTGAGAAAGGGAGCAGAAGGCAGATCTGGAGGGGCCAATGGAAAGTTTGCATGCCAATGCCCTGAGATGTGCTGGGTACCGTGCGGGTGCCGCAGGTGCACAACGAGTCAGCCACAGTCCCTCTCTGGAAGAGCCCCATGACATTAACTAGGAGAGTAAAATGAAGAATAGAGCTTAGCTTATTTTCTTCCAAAGATTTTATTTATTTCTTTGAGAGGTAGAGTTACAGACAGTAAGAGAAAGAGACAAAAAGGTCTTCCATTCGCTGGTTCACTCTTCAAATGGCAACAACAGTCGGAGTTGGGCCAGTACAAGAGCCAGGAGCTTCTTCCAGGTCTCCCATAGGAGTGCAGGGAGCAAAGTGCTTGTGTTATCTTCTGTTGCTTTCCCAGGCCATAGCAGAGAGCTGGATCAGAAGAAGAGCAGTTGGTACTAGAACCAGTGCCCATATGGGATACTGGCGCCAATGGCGGAGGATTAACCTACTGCACCACAGTGCTGATGGGAGATTAGCTTCTGATTCTGATCCAGATAGTTTTTTTTAAATGAAGACTATCAAATAACAGTTTAAAAACAATCTAGAGACCAGTGTTGTAGCATAGCAGGTTAAGCCACCACCTATGATACCAGTAACCCATCTGAGTGCTGGTTTGAGTCCCAGCTGCTCCACCTCTGATCCAGATCCATGTTAATTGCCAGGGAAAAGCAAAGAAAGATGGCTGAAGTGTTTGGGCCCCTGCCATCCATGTGGCAGACCTGGAAGAAGCTCCTGCCTAGCCCCGCCGTGGTGGTTGCAGCCATCTAGGGAGTAAACCAGCAAATGGAAGATCTTTCTCTCTCTCTCTCTTTCTCTCTCTGTGATTCTGACTTTCAAATGAATAACTCTTAAAAAAAAAAAGACCTAGAAATTGAAATTCTTATGCACAATATGGCTTTTATGCAACCAAAAGTGTAGCCACTGAACTAAACATCTAATGTGGATAGGTGATACAATTCTTACCTCTTTCTTGGACAGCATTCCATTAGGGAAAAGCAGACCTTGACTCTTAGCTATTCAGCCATCTCATCTCTTTGTCAGTATGAAGCATTTTACTAGTAGCATGAAAAGAGGTTTGTAGTAACACAGCAGTAGGAAGAGACGTGGCCTGCACTGCATCCCATCACTGTACATCACACCAAGCCAGTGTCCTGACAACAGCGAATAACAGAAAAAGTCACAAACACCATACTATGTGGCATCAGTCACTTAAGTAGTGTGACCTGCGCTTCAGCTGTGCGTGTGTCTTAAACCCCAGTATCAAAATAAATGGCGAAGATTGTAAGGGTCCATTCCTGCATAGATCAATCCTTCCACACCTCAGTGAGCCTCTATTACGATGGGGTAGAGGCTGCGCCTGTCAAGCTACCATGGCAGGTGGCAGAACTCCTGTCACCCTGGTCATCATAACTTTTGTTTTGCAGAGGTGGAGGACCCACTAGAACACAGTCCTTGAGAGCCTAGGGGTTTGGGTTTGTCTGATTTGCCAGATCTCTTTGTGAGATAAACTTAGTGACAGGTGACAAGAAATTTTACTCTAGGTGGTGCAGCTTGATTTCAATCAAACAGTACTTGGAGAGTCAGGAAGGATTGAAGTAAATATTCAATCAAGTAGAAGTGAGAGGGATCAGTGTTGTGGCACAGCAGGTAAAGCTACCACCTGTGATACCAGCATCACTTACAAGTGCTGGTTCAAGTCCTGGCTGCTCTGCTGCTGATCCAGCTCCCTGCTAATGTGCCTGGGAAAGCAGGGGAAGATGGTCAAAGTCTTTGGGCCCCTGTCACCACCATGGAAAACTTGGATGGAATCCAGGGTCCTGGCTCACTCTCTCTGTCACTCCTTCAAATAAATAAATAAGTCTTAAAAATATATAGAAGTGAGAGAAGAAATGGTTTGGTTTAGATTTGCTTTTTTTTTGTAAATGCCAGCCAATATGTGGCCAAAACATTTGATAAAAACTCTCAGAGTCTGTAATTCTGATTGGATTTTTCTAAGAATTAGACATAAAATCATCTCATTGAGGGAGAAAGGAATTGGCTAATGGACCTCTCTAAGAAATCACTCGTTCCAGATAAAGCGTTGTCTAATGGAGGAGCAACACGTATTTTTGGCAACACTTGGGCAAGCAGGGGGTTGGGGAGAGGTTTAAAGTTATGGTGTTGGCTCCATTTGCAAAGCAAAACCTGTCAGAGGTAGTGTTTACTTAAGCTCCTTTCCAAAAGGCAAGTTAAGACAGAAAGATCAGACAGCTTTGTTTGAACACAGATTGTTCCAGCTCCATTTTGCTTCTTGAGATTGCTCTTTTTTGCTTGAATAGGCTGAGCTTTTGAAGTGTGTGTTATTAACAAGTACTTGGGTCAGAATACAGGGGAAAGCCTCTAAGAGTGGGCAAACACTAATACATTGACACATATGTTGTTAAACAAACAAGGAAGAGCAGCCTGTGCCTCTGGACCCAAGGCAGAGCTCAAAGTGCAGACAACAGGGCTTCTCAGCTTTCATTTCTGACAGCTCCATTCGGGGAGGGACATAGCTTCTCCTGGTAACCAGAGGCGTGACAAGAATGAGGTACTCCATGTTCCCTAGGAAATATTTTAAGAAGCCATCTGTAGTTTGTGTCCTGGGGTTTCTTAACAAGTAGGCAGAGAATCAGCATGTTGGTAGTTAAATGTTCACTGATTTTTTGTTTTGTTTTGTTTTGTTTTGTTTTGTTTTCATAGCTTTGCAAATAGCACATATTGACATTTAAACTGCCCGTTTTATTAATGGAAAAACTGGAGGGAAAAATGTGGTTTGAACTAAATGCCAGCACACAACTTTCTTTTCTTTTCTCCAATGAGTTAACTCATTTAGCTACTGAGAGCTGAAAAAATGCCAGTGGAAATTCTGCTAGGCTTGCCAAAGAGGGAGGAAGGCAGGGAGTCACAGCCTCCGTGCACATGCAGGTAGCAGGAGGGAGGAAAAGGCAAGAAAGGACAGGACTAGGAGAAGGAATAGCTGGGCACTAGTGTAGTGTTGCCCACACATATCTTCATGAAATTGCCCCAGCATGGTTTTCGAGGAACTGATGAGCCTTGTCTCAGCCACATCTCTCTCCTTTTTACGGCAGCTACACACACGATTCTCCAATGTTAAGCTTGGATGCCTGCCTCACCAATGACTGGTGTGTGTCTTGTGCAGTGCAGTGAAGCAACATTTCTTTTTCTCCTGTTGATTTTGGGTTTGTTGACTAGAGCCCTGTAAATTAGACTGACAAGAAAACAAACTAATTCTTTTCTTTTATTTCAAGATTTATTTTATTTATTTGAAAGACAGGAATACAGAGAGATGTAGAGACAGAAAGAGAGGTCTTCTATCCGCTGGTTCACCCCCCAGATGGCCGCAACGGGGGGCAGTTGAGCCTATCCAAAGTCAGGAACCAGGAGCTTCTTCTGGGTCTCCCACATGGGTGCAGGGGCCCAAGGACTTGGGCCATCTTCTACTGCTTTCTGAGGCCATAGCAGAGAACTGGATTGGAAGAGGAGCAGCCAGGACTAGAACCATATGGGATGTCAGTGCTTCAGGCCAGGCCAGGGCTTTTTTTTTTTTCTTCACTTTAAAGAACAGTACTTTGTTGAATACTTTTTGTTCACAGAAAAATAAGCTTTAATCTATGATGAATGTCAGATTATACAGCAGAAAACAATTTTCTTAGTTTTCCATACTGATGGAAAGATTTCTACTAAATGATAAACACGCATAATATTATATTCACAAATATAGTACTCTGTCTCAAAGCATTTCACAATTATTCACAATGCTAATGCAATAACATAAGAATCATTCACTCTGTCAGGTTGAAGTTTAACTAAGAAAAAATGCAAAATTTTAACAGAAGATACATTAAAGCCTTTATTACATCAAATCAAAAATGCAAATTTGTTACTAAGCATAGACAAAATTGTAAAATCTACTTACATAATACTTTAAATGTCATATAATGATACATAATAAGAATGTAGTAAATGCCAAAATCTGTATTCATACCTGCAAGCTTTAGACGTCAAAACAGAATCTTACCACCCAAATACTAGTGCAGTATTGACCAATTTGAAGAAGCAGGTATTTAAGACTGTCCTGCTGTATCAATTTTAAAGTGCCACCTAATATGCAATGAAAGTTGGGGCATAATGGAAAGAATAGTTGAAAAAAATATACATTTGACACCTCCCGGGAGAGGCAGGTTGGTGACATTTTTCACCTTCAAACTATGTGCCAGTCAGGGCTCTGCCACTAATTAGCTACCTATAGCTTTGGACAAACCACTGCACCTTTAGCCTTAGCTGTCTCACCTATGAAATGGAGGGGATGAATTAGGTACTCTCCCAGGTCATTTCTCTCTCTGACATGCTATGGTTCTATGATGCTGAGAAAGAAATCCATGCTGTGTTAAGTGTACAAGAGTCAAATTGAAACTGATTACTGGCTGGCGCCATGGCTCAATAGGCTAATCCTCTACCTAGCGGCGCCGGCACACTGGGTTCTAGTCCCGGTCAGGGCGCCGGATTCTTTCCCGGTTGCCCTTCTTCCAGGCCAGCTCTCTGCTGTGGCCCGGGAATGCAGTGGAGGATGGCCCAAGTGCTAGGGCCCTGCACCCCATGGGAGACCAGGAGAAGCACCTGGCTCCTGCCATCGGATTAGTGCCGTGCGCCGGCCGCGGCAGCCATTGGAGGGTGAACCAACAGCAAAAGGAAGACCTTTCTCTCTGTCTCTCTCTCTCTCACTATCCACTCTGCCTGTCAAAAAAAAAAAAAAAAAAAAAAAGAAACTGATTATTAAGGTGGGAATAAGACACCTGTTTCTCTTAGGAAAGCTCAGCTAAATTTGATAATAACTTTTTCAAATACTTTTAAGAAAATTTAAATATTTGAAAGGATCTGACCTACTTATTGACTGAAATTTATATCTTGACTATGAAAAACACCAAAAATATGAGCATCATCGAAACAGTTATGTAAGAACTTCTTCTAAGTTTTAGCCCAGATTTCCAGGTAAAGGCAAACACATGGAGGGGTGAACAGTGTTATGATGGGAATGAGTATTTGTAGCATACCTGGTTTTCTTAAATCTTTTTTTTTTTTTTTTTTTTTTTTGATAGGCAGAGTTAGACAGTGAGGGAGAGAGATAGAGAGAAAGGTCTTCCTTTTCCGTTGGTTCACCCCCCACATGGCCGCTACAGAGCCAGATGCTTCCTCCCTGTCTCCTATGTGGGTACAGGGCCCAAGCACTTGGGCCATCCTCCACTGCACTCCTGGGCCACAGCAGAGAGCTGGCCTGGAAGAGGAGCAACCGGGACAGAATCTGGTGCCCAGACCAGGATTAGAACCCCGTGTGCCGGCGCCGCAGGCAGAGGATTAGCCTAGTGAGCCTCGGTGCCGGCCTCCTTAAACTCTTATAGCCTCCTAAGATGTTATTCTTATTTCACAAATGAAGAAATGGCTAATTTTTTTAAAAAGCAGATTTGGCTTAAAGAACTATGTCAAATATTCTTTACCATTTTATTATTTCTTTAATGGCAATGATATACAGCCTAGGCCATTTCTCTCACTCCCTCACAGGCCAGGGCTTTAACTGGCTGTGCCACTGTGCAGGCCCCAAGACAAACAAATTTATTAACCTGTGCATGCTGCAAACACTTCGGAGGTTTTAGTGATGCATAGCTCACAGGGTGGTTAGGACTTGGGCTCATATGTAAAGAAGAGTTCTTGTGTAGAGAGAAATGAACAAACAAAGGAAAAGGACTTTGAGCTTCTAGGGGAGGCAGATTGTGGGAATGTAAACATGTGGAAGCAACAAGTGGAAGGCAAAGTTCAGTTAGCAAAGTTGTTTTGTCAATTCTTCTGGCGCCTTCTCTAAGCTGTAGGAGCCTACAGCCTGATCTGATGATTAAGAAGCCCCTGCCCTTTCTGGTAGAGAGGGGGCAGGGTGAAGTTTTTGTGTGTGTCTACTTCTTAAATTGGCATCAGCTCAAAAATAATATACCAAAGTGGTTTATTTTGGGGTAGCATCTTCTGCTACCCTTCAGCAAGTTACTTAACTTTCTGGTTTCCCTTTTCTCCAAGAAGCAAATATTAGGGGCCAGCCTTGTGACGCTGCAGGTAAAGCTGCCACCTGCAGTGCTGGCATCCATATGGGCACCAGTTCAAGTCCTGACTGCCCGACTTGGGGAAGGGGATTAGAAAGTTTTATATTCAATGAAGAAAGCCCGATTTATTGGTACACAGAATTTTCTTTTCCTTTTATTTTTTTTAAAATTTATTTATTTATTTGAAAGTCAAGGTTATAGAGAGAGAAGGAGACACGCACACACACACACACACAGAGAGATCTTCTATCTTCTGGTTCGCTCTCGCTCTCCAGATGGACACAACAATTGGAGCTAAGCCAGGCCAAAGCTAAGAACCAGGTGTTTCTTCCAGGTATCTCATGTAGATGACATGGGCCATCCTCTTCTGCTTTTCCCAGGCCATTAGCAGGGAGCTGGATAAGAAATGGAGCAGCTAGGACACGAACAGGTGCCCATATACTCAACAGAGCCACATTGTCCATCAGGATACCAGGAGTTTTATAAAAGGGGAGACCAATTGCCCAAGGAATGCATATTAGGTAAGGAATGAGATTGTCCCATGCCTGCTCCCTGAGCCGTAGATTTGGGATGCCTGCTAAACTTTACTAAAGCCTGTTGGCAGCAAATGATAGTTAAGACTTTAAAGCTGATATTACCAGAGGAATTGGGAATTTTAGGATTAATGAAAAGGCCTAACAGTTTGGAGCCAGGGTTGGTTTCAGGGCAGTGTGTGTTCAAAGCAGGAACCCCAAACCTTTGTAGAGCAAATGGCTAGACATCAGAGGTTAAACATGTGCATGTAAAATCAAAGAGTGAAAACCTTGGAACTGTATCCCAGAGTAGGGGACAAGGTGATCATTAGATGGAGACAGGCCCAAGGGTGCCAGGGTGCTACTGGGGTATTTGTCCCCTCTTTCACCACTTGATTCTCAGAAGCTCCTGTGTTCTCAGACAATTGGATGTGTGCCTTATGGGAGGCGGGGTCAGCACTCAGCAGGAGATGCTGGACACGAAGTGCATACAAAGATTGGAGCCGTTGGGGGAGGAAACGATGTCCTCACAGTTTGGCTCCCACTGATTCTCAGGAGGCCCTATACACTCTGTCGGCTCTGAGTGTTTCTAAGCGGAATGGAGAGGAGTCAAATTCCTAAATACACACGTAAAGAAGGAGAGGATTTATAAACAGATAATTGAACTCAGTGTGGAAGTTCTGGTTGCTGTTTAAACTTGGTCTGGCATGACCATGTGACGGTGCTGAATCATATATTAACAGAACAATGAGATCTATTCACTTAGCCAGCGAGTTTCACGTTCTACTAAAACAGAGATCACACTATTCTGATTTGCAGTACTGACTTAGAGGAGAAAAGCAAAGCATCTAAATGATCTGAAACTGGCTTTAAAAAGCTCTTTTACATACAAGCCTCTTTTAAGGGAAAATAATTCACAGATTGCTGCCGTTCTAAAATTGCTTCAACTATATCGATATTCTCTTCCCACTCTTCTTTTTTTCTTGTACTTAGGGTTTGTTGAGATTCTTGGACCTTGAAAGTCTACTTTTTAGATTAATTTATTTATTTGCAAGTCAGAGTTACAGCAAGAGAGGGAGAGGGAGAGGGAGAGGGAAAGAGAGAGATATCTTTAATCCACAAGTTTTTTTTCCTCTCCAAATAGCTATAACAATCAGGCTTGGGCAAGTTGAAGATAGGAGCCAGGAGCTTGTTCAGGGTCTCCCACGTGATTTGCAGGGGTCTAGACACTTGGATCATCTTCTACTGTTTTCCCCAGGCCATTAGAAGGGAGCTAGATTAGAACTGGAGTAATCAGAACGTGAACTGGCACCCATATGGGAAACTGGCAACACCAGCAGCAGCTTTACCTGATAAGTTACAACTCCAGATCCTCAATTTTTTTAAAAATTTTCATTTGAAAGGCAAGGAAATAAGAGCTTGAGAGAGAAAGAGAAAGAGAGAAAGAGAGAAAGAGAGAGAGAGAGAGAGAGAGTCTCCCATCTCTTCATTCACTTCTCAAAACCTGTAACAACTGGGGCTGGGCCAGAACTCAGTCTTTGCCTTCCATGTGGTGAAGCAATCCATGTACTTGGGCTGTTGCTCCTTCTCTGGGTGCTCAATAGGAAGAAGCTGGAATAGGCAGCGGAGCTGGAACTCAGGCTCAAGCACTCTGATGCTAGATGAGCATGTGCTGTCTTAACTGAAGCCCTCAAAGCTCACTCCTCTTCAAATTTTCTTTGTGTCCCCAACCTCCTTGTCCCCCTCCTCAATTGATCTGGTAACATATACCAGTGGCCTTCAAAAAGTCCCTGGAAAATGCATATTCTAAAAAAAAAAAAAACACTGGGCATGCACTTCAACTTATCTTTTAATTTCATTCTTCCATATACTTTTGGAAGCATCCTCATGTAATTACATTGCTTAAAATTGCTCATAGATACACTGCTACTTCCCTCCCCTTTTTCTCCTGCCTGAGGGATCCACTATCCTTAGTTTGATAACCAATTGACTTCAAACCATTGTTTTATATTTCCCCCTTTATTTAAATTATTTTCAACATGAGGGTAAAACTGGTCTTTCTTAATCTATCCTAGCTGAATGGAGTTTTGGTTCCTAGTCTCAGTCTGACCCATCTTGGGTGAACCAATGGGTGGAAAGTCTCTGTTTCTTCCTCCCTCTCTGCCACTCTGCCTTTCAAACAAGCAAATACACCATTTTAAGAAAATGGAAAGACCCTTTGGAGGAAATTCATTGCTTTGTAATAAGAGTCATACTATGCTCAAGCAGCACAGGAGAGTTCTCCAAGGTCCAGATGCAGGCACCCAGCAGGAAGAATTGGAGAAGATAAACTATGACCCACTTTGGTTGAGCTCTGAGAAGCATGTCACCTGCCTTATCTCTGATATTTGAGTCTGAGGTCCACTCCTGATTTCAGCTTCCTGCTGTTGTGGACCCTTGGGGAACAGCGGGTAATGACTCAAGTAGTTGGGTCTCTGCCACCCACATGGGAGACCTGGATTGAGTTCTGGGCCCCCGACTTTGGTCTGTCTAGCCCTGGCCTTTGTGGCCATTTGGGAAGCAAACTAAAGGATGGGTGCTCTATCTGTCTGTCTGCCTCCACCTCTGCCTCTGATTCTCTAAAATACTAAAAAAGAAGTGGATTGTCAATGTTTCTTAAAGTACTATCCTGAAGTTTTTAAAATTTAATTAAGATATTATTAAGATCTATCTATTAATTCTCTTTAAACTTTTAATTTTTTTAAGATTTATTTGAAAGTCAGAGTTACACAGAGAGAGAAGGAGAGGCAGAGAGAGAGAGAGAGAGAGAGAGAGAGAGAGAGGTATCTTCCATCAGCTGGTTCACTCCCCAATTGGCCGCAATGGCTAGAGCTGCGCCAATCTGAAGCCAGGAGCCAGAAGCTTCCTCTGGGTCTTCCCACGTGGGTGCAGGGGCCCGAGGACTTGGTCCACCTTCTATTGATTTCCCAGGCCATAGCAGGGAGCTGGATTGGAAGTGGAGCAGCCGGACTTGAATGGGCACCCATATGGGATGCCAGCACGCAGGCAGTGGCTTTACCTGCTACGCCACGGCTCTGGCCCCTAAACTTTTATCTTTTAAATAAAATTATCATACCAGAGCATTTATTTAATTTACAAAAGCACTTTCCAAATCATCATCTGTTAAAATCATCATTTTCTTTTTGTAAATTTTATTGATATAAACAGAATAGATTTCATATATTTCTTAGGTACAGTTCTAAGAAGATAATGATACTTCTGTCCCTCCTGCTCTCCTTCAGTTTCCCTCCTTCCTTATTTTCTTTAATTTTTGCAAAGAAATACTTTCAATCCACTCTGTAATCACATGCTTAATTCACCACTAACCACGATATCCAACAAATAAAAAGTAGCAAGACCACAGTTCCACAGGAGTATAAACAAGGGCTAAAAACAACCATCATATCACAAGATTTTATTCCTACACTTTTTTTGCATTCCATATTAACTGTCACATATCAGAAAAAATATTTTTCTTTTTGTGTGTGGCTTATTTCACTAAGCATAATTGTTTCACATTGCCTTCATTTTGTTGCAAAAGACAGGATTTTATTCTTTTTTATGGCTGAGTAGTATTCCATAGTGTGTATATATATATACACCACAATTAATTGATCCAGTCAAAAGTTGATGGACATCTGGGTTGATTCCATGTATTAGCTATTGTGAATTTAGCTGCTATAAACATAGGGGTACATATAACACTTTCATATGATGATTTCATTTCTTTTGGATAAATTCCTAGGGGTTGGATGGCTGGATGATAGGGTAGATTTATTTTCAGATTTCTGAGGAATCTCCATACTGTCATCCATAATGTTTGTACTAGTTTACATTTCCACCAACAGAGTATTAGGATAGATTTTCCCCACATCCTCACCAGTATTTATTGTTTTTTGATTTTTGGATGATAGCCATTTTAACCAGGATGAGGTGAAATCTTTTTGTGATTTTTAATTTGCATTTCCCTGATGGCTTGTTATCCTGAGGATTTCATTATGTGTGTGTGTTGGCCATTTGAATTTCATCTTTTGAAAAATGCCTGTTCATGTCCTTTGTCTATTTCTTAACTGGATGATTTGTTTTGTTGTTGCTGAGTTTCTTGAGCTCGTTATAGATCTTGGATATTAATCCTTTACCAGTTGCAAAGTTTGCAAATATTTTCTCCCATTCTGTTGGTCGTCCACGGAGAGAGCCAAGGCATTCCCAGAGACAGCTGCCTGTCAGTGGTCTGCTTTGGCAGTTTGAGTCTGAGTGTCCTTTTTAGAGTGAGGGGAGGGGACTGATTCATAGGCCAGGCCCAAGTGGGTGCCCCATCCCCTGCCAACTCTCCAGGCTAGCCTCAAAGTCAGTGGGAACCATGGGTTTATCCCTCCAATAAAATCTCCTAGTCATGCAGGCATGAGAACTGCAGCAGCAGCCTCTGCTCACCTTACCAAGATGGGGCTTGTCCCTGCTAGTCACCAGATGCCCTTGCAGGGAGGATGGGAAGAAGGCAATGAACTCTCCATTAATGGGGCTAGGTGGGCACCATGCGCCCTGCCAATGCTCCAGGCCAGACTCAGGGCCGGTGTGGTCCACCAGGTTCTCCCTCAGGCAATATAACCAGTGACGTGGGCTGTCACAGACTCCTGGCTCCAAGAAGATAGTGCCGTATGCAGCCCCCAGCTGCTGGAGTTGCTGGTACTGTCCCCGCTTGCTGCTGTGTGTTTGTACTGTCCACGGTGCTCCAGGGTCTCTCTTACTGTAGAATTCCCATGGCAGGCTTCTCTCCAACTCTTCCCTGGGAATGCAGTTACTCTGCTTTTCTTGTTATATTCTTGAGGTCAGAATTAGAACTTCTTTTCCCTATTCAGCAGTCTTGGATCTCTCAAATCATTATTTTCAAATTATTATCTGTTCAACATACAAAGTTGTTCCAACAGATTTATTATTAATATTGTTCTTCCTTTAAAGTTATGAATTGAATCTCAGACTTTAAATAACTTACCCAAGGTGACACAGGAAGTAAATGGGTGAGCAGGAGCTTAAAACTTTGTTACCAATACTGAAGCCTCTCACTGTAAGTTCCATCGCCCCAGCCCTCATAGGTTCGTGGCTGTTGAAACATTCTAAGTTAAAGAGTAGAAGGATTTGCTGCTTGCCTAATTGCTAGAAGTGCTTTGAGTGTATACAAGGTCCATAGAAAACCTCAGAGTTAAGCACTCTGGCACTGCCAAAGAGTTGTTGTTTTTGACTAGCAAACAAGAAAGTAGACAGCGTGTTCCTTGCTTGTGAGTGCTACCTCCAACATCCTGGTCACCAAAGTCTTGCCTTAAAGAAGCAGAGCTTCATCCTCTTAGACCTTGGGGCATTTTTTTTTTTTAAATTTATGTATTTATTTGAAAGGCAGAGATACAGAGAAAGAGAAGTGTGGGGAGCAACTCGGACTAGACTAAGTTACTGGAATTAAGACTTATTCTATGCATCTGCTCTCCCACAATATGGCGCTGAGAAGGGAGTAACAGCTTCTACACAGCTGCCTCCAGTTCAACCGATAAACTGTAGGACCTGCTCCTGATTGGAGGAGAGCAGCGTACTCGGCGTGTGGGTAGCAGAGTTGGGATTGGCGGAAGAGGACTATAAAGGAGGAGAGAGACAACATGCACCAGGAACATCTATCTGAAGGAACACCTGTGCAGCCCCTGAGAGAGCCGGCCGGCGGTGTGCCGCTCCCCCGCGGAAGTGGGGAAAGTGGCAGGGGGAACCGCCCTTCCACAGAGGTGGAAGGGTCGGTAGCCAACCCGGGAAGAACCAGCAGCAAACCCGGGGAGGGCCGAGCAGACAAAAGAACAGCGCAGGGTCCTGTGTCGTTCCTCCACGAAGAGGGGGAGCGACAGAGAAGGAGATAAAAAGAGAGGCAGATTGTCCATCGGCTGGTTCACTTCCCAAATGGCAGCAATGGCCGGAGCTAAGCCAGGCCAAAGCAAGGAGCCAGGTGCCTCTTCTGGGTGTCCCATGTGGGTGCAGTGACCCAGGCACTTGGGCCATCTTCTGTTGCTTTTCTAGGAGCATTATCAGGAAGGAGGATTAGGAGTGGAGCAGCCAGGACTCCAACTGGCACACATATGTGATGCTCGTGTTGTAGGCAGCAGCTTAACTGTTGTACCACAGTTGACCCTGGGAGATTTTTAAACATGTGGAAAAGCATTACTTCTTGAAGGCTGGTCCTTGGATGATCAGTATTGGTATTAACTAAAAGTTTGATGGAAATGAAGAATTTCAGGGGCTGGCTTTGTGGTGCAGCGGGTAAAGCTGCCACTTGCAATGCTAGTATTCCATATGGGCACAGATTTGTGTCCTAGCTGCCCCACTTGTGATCTAGGTCCTAGCTAATGGCCTGGGAAAAGCCCAAGTGTTTGAGCCCTTGACACCCATGTAGGAGACCCATGTAGGACTAAGCCCCTGGCTTCAGCCTGGCCCAGCACTGGCTGTTGTGGCCATCTGGGGAGTAAATCAGTGGATGGAAGATTCTCTTTCTCCTGTCTCTACCTCTCTTTCTATAACTCTGACTTTTAAATATAACTCTGTTTTTAAAAAAAAGAAATGAAGAATTTCAGGCCACACCCCCAAATCTACTTAGAACATATTTTTTATAGAAAGCTTTTATTCAATAAATATAAATTTCATAGATACAACTTTTGGATTATGGTGGTTATATATTATAGCGATTATACCTGCTCTCCCACCCGCAAACCATCCCACCTCCTACTCCCTCTCCCATCCCATTCTTCATTAAGATTCATTTTCAATTATCTTTATATACGGAAGATCAAATCTATAGTAAGTAAAAATTTCAAGTTTGTACCCACACAGACACACAAAAAATAAAGTACTGTTTGAAGACTAGTTTTGCCGTTGATTCTCATAGTACAAACACATTAAGGACAGAGATCCTACATGGGGAGCAAGTGCACAGTGACTCCTGTTGTTGATTCAACAATTGACACTTCTATTTATGATGTCAGTGATCACCCGAGGCTCTTGTCATGAGCTTCCAAGGCTATGGAAGCCTCCTGAGTCTGCAAACTCCGACCTTATTTAGACAAGGCCATAATCAAAGTGGAAGTTCTCTCCTCCCTTCAGAGAAAGGTACCTCCTTCTTTGATGGCCTGTTCTTTCTACTGAGATCTCACTCACAGAGATCTTTCATGTAGGGCATTTTTTGCCACAGTGTCTTGGATTTCCATGCCTGAAATGCTCTCCTGGGGTTTTTAGTCAGATCTGAATGTGTTAAGGGCTGATTCTGAAGCCAGAGAGCTGTTTAGGGCATTTGTCATTCTGAGTCTGCTGTGTGGCCTGCTTTCCATGTTGGATCATTTTCTCCTTTGTAATTCTATTTATTATTGTTAGAGACACTTGGCTTGGAACCTACATGTTACAAGATCTCTGTATGATTCATGTACACACTAAAGTTTGAGAAGCATTATGAGGGTGCTTCAAAAAGTTAATAGAAAATGGGATTAAAAGATGCTATTTTAATGTAGAAATTGAAACTCACGTATAGTTTTTTATAATATGAATTTTAATGAACTTTTGTAAGACCCCCTTACTCATGAATTAAAAAAATTGTACACAAAAATAAACTTTCCTTTTAACTGCATTTTTGCATTAACTTTTTGAACTCTCCTCAGCTATTAGGTCCGGGAGTCCTTTGTGTCTTCTCAGTCTTCTCCAGGCCAGTGGTTCTTCAGCCTGACAGCAGATGGCCTGCGGAGTTTTGATGATTCCAATGGGGTGTGCCTAGCTATGTTAGTAACGCTGAGGCTGCTAGGCTGCGAAGGCTGATGTCAACAAACACCGGCAGCCTTAGACTGTTCGGGTCATGCGGCCTTTGGAGAGCCCAAGAGCATGGCATCACCCGACAGGCACATTGAGGACAGGAATATTGCCCAGGACCATAACTTCTTTTTTTTTTTTTTCTTTTTTTTTTTTTTTAAACAGGCAGAGTGGACAGTGAGAGAGAGAGAGACAGAGAGAAAGGTCTTCCTTTGCCATTGGTTCACCCTCCAATGGCCACCGCGGCCGGCGCACCACGCTGATCCCATGGCAGGAGCCAGGTGCTTCTCCTGGTCTCCCATGGGGTGCAGGGCCCAAGGACTTGGGCCATCCTCCACTGCACTCCCTGGCCACAGCAGAGAGCTGGCCTGGAAGAGGGGCAACCGGGACAGAATCCGGCACCCCGACCGGGACTAGCACCCGGTGTGCCGGCGCCGCAAGGCAGAGGATTAGCCTAGTGAGCCGCGGCACCGGCTGGGCCATAACTTCTAGTAACAGATGCTATGACACAGACACATGGATTAAGCCTGGTGTCTATAAACCATGACGTCTTCATGATCAATGCTTTCTACAATCTTCACAGATAACACATTTCATTGTGTAACATATCAGGAATGTAGGTGTTACCTGGAAGAATGGAGGTAATGACGTATCCAAAAATGTGACTTTTAGCTTTGTCACTTCTAGTTTTAAGTAGAGGAATCTGATTTTTTCTGGGCTTCATTTTCTGTGAATTGAAAAGAGATTAGACATATATGTAAGGACTGTTATTATAGCCTCAAAGCAAAAAAACACACAGTCTTGCAGAGAGTCAGGGATAGAGAGACAATCTATCTTTATAACTGCTATAAACCATGACTGTTAGTATGTAAGCAAACTATTATCACTTTATGGAAATTGCTCGACTGAAAATGATACCCACAGACTGATAAGGGTCAGGAGAGGACTGGAAAGAATGCTGAGAAGACTTTCAGAGAAATCTAAGTGGCAACCACAGAGTAGAACATGTAAGTCTCTGTGGCTGCTGAGACAGCTTTTCATTGCAAATGACCTCTCAGTCTGCTTCACGTGCTCCAAGTTCAGATGCTTTGCTTGGGCATATACTTGCAGAAACAGAAAGAAGCTTATTAGCTACTTCTGCTTCTGCAGGGGGCCACAACCCACTCAGGCAAAATCAAGCTTCCCAGCCTGGCTTCTTTATTTCGTGGAAGTTCAGTGACTGTGCCACATACGATCAGGTAAAGCTCTGCAACCAGAAGCACCATAAATTTACTCTTCTTTTAAAAAAATTAATTGTAAAACAGTTCAAAAAATGTAGAAAATGACTAGATACCTACATTTTTTGAATTAATAATATATAATAATTAATTATAATAATATATAATATATAATATATATTATAGATTATATATAATATATATTATATTATATTATTATATATATTATATTATAATATATATAATATATAATATAATATATAATTAATTATAATAATAAATAATTGAATTAATAATATATAATAATAATAACCGTTTATTTAATGAGTATAAATTTCATAAGTACAGCTTTGGGAATATAGTGATAATAAATATTAACATTTTCCACATTTCCTTTGGATTTCTGTTTTTCTCTGTAGAAATAAATTACACTTGGGGCCTGCATTGTGGCATAACTGGTTAAGCCACCACCTGCAATCCCAGCATCCCATATGGGTGCTGGTTCGAGTCCTGGCTGTTCCACTTCTGATCCAGATCTCTGTTAATGTGCCTGGGAAAGTAGCAGAGGATGGTCCAGGTCCTTGGGTCCCTGCACCCACACGGGAGACTTGGATGAAGCTCCTGGCTCCTGGCTTCGGCCTGGTCCAGACCTGGCCATTGCAACCATTTGCGGAGTGAACCAGAGGATGGAAGATTTTTCTTTCTTTCTCTCTCTCTCCCCCTCTCTTTCTGTAACTCTGTCTTTCAAATAAATAATAAATCTTTTTAAAAAAAGGGAAATTAACGAAATGAATTATACTTACAGTTTAAGTGATACCTATCCCTATATCCATTCCTCTCCACACCAAAAATGTGACGTTGGTAATGGTTTGTGTTATTCCCTTGATTGTTTTTTACACTTCTACATATATTTGTGTCTCCTAAATAATGTATATTATTGTTTTGTGTTACTTCCTGTGAATCAGATCCAAACCAGGTACTAAATCCCCTGAGGCCACTGGATTTCAGGCCAGCTGTAGGGGACAGTTCTGTGAACTCTGCAAGGTTCCCCTCAAGAAATTCCCAGTGACTCCCTGCTTGTCTACATGAGCACTTTTCCTGATCCTGGGAATTCCATGGCTGCCCAGGCACAGGTTGCATGTGTAGAGGAATAGTGCCAAGGGCCACCCTCAGTCACTGAGCAGCAGTCAAGGAGTAAATTTTCCAGACTCTTGTTCTTCTGAGGGAAACTGATGAGGCACAGTCCATGGAATTCCTCAGAGGGTACTAGTACCACAGGGGCCCACAAATGTAAACAGCTCCATAACACACCCTATATTTGCTTTGTTTACTTCCTTGCCTCACTTCCTTTGTCTTCTTGCTCTGGGATCACTTTCTAAACATAATAATAATAATAATAATAAAAACAGCGCATATGCCATTCCATTGCTGACTTCTCTGATCAGTTCAAAATTGTTTGGATACAAATAATTTTGGAGTTAAATTTTTTAGATTTATTCTTATTTTATTTGAAAGGTAGAGAGATGAGGGAGAAGGTGAGGAAATGGGGGGTGGGGAGAGAGAGAAAATGAATCTTTCTTTCACTGTTTCACTTCCCAAATGCCTACGACAGCCAGGATTGGGTCAGGCCAAAGCCAGGAGCCCAGAACTCAACTCAGACCTTTCACGTGGGTGGCTTAAACTCAACTACTTGGTCCACCAGCTGCTTCCTGCAGGATGTGCACTAGCAGGGAGCTGGAATCAAAGGTAGAACCTGGACTGGAACCTTGGCACTTCATTATGGTTTGAGGGCCTCCCAAGCAGTACTTAACTACTGTACCAAATGCCTGCTCCAACAGCTTGGATTTTATAACACGTGGTCCAAAAATGTGGTCTGATTGTTATTAATGCTTTCCATTTGTCAAGACTAGTTTTGTGGTCTGGAACATGGTTAGCTTTTGCAAAATGTTTGAAGTTTGTTTGAAAATAACTTGTATTCCATGATTGTTGAGTGCTGACTTTTATATTAGGCCACTTAGAGAAGTTTATTAATTTTATGTTTGAAATCTTCTATCTAATTATTAGGTTTTCATTTTCATGGATTTTTTAATAGACACGATCTAAGATTATTATCTCATTTTAAATCTACCTGTTTTACTTTATATATTTTGAAATTATGTTTTTTAGTTGATATAGCTTCAATATTAGTATATCTGTATCTCAAATAATTAATGTCTTTATCTTTTACTAATAAAGTTCATTTGGTTTATTTTTTGAGGGGGTTAGTATTTTCCTAATCTATTTTTTCATGTCTCTAGTGATCAACACAAAATTCTATTTTGTTTGTTTTGTCCACTTTAAGAATTATTGTGTTTAACTGGCAAGCTTGATGAAGTTACATTGACTATAATCATACATATATTAAAAATATGTCATTTTATTGTGTTTCTATTTAACAGCACCCCCTCCCCATGCCTTTTTGCTACTTTTCTTTGTGGGGGTCAGAAAACTATTTTATATAAAATAATTTTGTTGGAAAACAGCTGCACTTTCTTGGCTGTGCTTTGTGTATGGTTCCCTTTATGCTACAATGGTATAGTTGCCTTGTTGTCACAGAGGCTCAATGGCCCATCAAGCCTGAGATACTTACTACATGGCTCCTTAGTGTAAGGTTCTGTCCCTGTTTTGTTCACCTTAAATATTCTTTCTCTCTCTCCCTTTGAAATTAGAGATTCCAATTTCTAATTCTAATTTTACAAAGCAAGTAACATATATAACAGGTTAATGCCCAGTGAGGTAAATATTCAATTAAATGGAATAATTACAAACAATTGCCATTATTATCAACTGCTTAAGACAAATTCTCTCACCATGTTTCAATATCTATCTCCTGAAATTTGCAATATTATCTTTATCTTTAGAATATTCAGCTTCTTTACCACTATAAGATCCTATCTCATAGACTATAAAAATATTCAGGCTTTTCTTTGCTTAAAATACAAATTCTGTTTTTACTCTAAAGTCTCCCCTCAGCTACCCCTTTTCTATTTTATTTTCCTTTA
Source organism: Oryctolagus cuniculus (assembly GCF_051225735.1). Lineage (NCBI taxonomy): Eukaryota > Metazoa > Chordata > Mammalia > Lagomorpha > Leporidae > Oryctolagus > Oryctolagus cuniculus. Next base: position 68,167,842 of record NC_142880.1, on the reverse strand, counting down.
TCAGCCAAATTCTTTTTTTAAATTTCTACTACATTCTGAAAATTATTGCTCTCGAATCAATTAATCTTTTTTAATTTAATCTTTTTTCACAGGCATGGTGGGCTGTAAAATTCTATAATTGGGGCCCACACTATGGTGTAGCAGGTAAAGCTGCCGCCTGCAGTGCTGGCATCCCACATGGGTGCTGGTTCAAGTCCCAGCTGCTGCACTTACGACCCAGCTCTCTGCTATGGCTTGGGAAAGCAGTGGAAGATGACCCAAGTCCTTGGGCCCCTTTACCCATGTGGGAGACCCAGAGGAAGCTTCTGACTCCTGGCTTCAGATCGGATCAGCCCAGCTCTGGCTATTGTGACCATTTGGGGAGTGAACCAGCGGGTGGAAGACTTTCTCACTCTCTCTCTCTCTCTCCATCTCTCTCTGTAACTCTGCCTTTCAAATAAATAAAATAAATATATTTTAAAAATTCTATAATTAAAAGATTATCATTGGACATAGACATAGTTGATCACTTTATCAAAAATGTGGATAATAATTGCTATTTTGTGCCCTTTTAAATGCTAGGGAACAGACTAAGTACTCTATTACTATCGTCCCAGTTGATCTTCGTAACAACACAATGAGGTAGGAACTATTATTCCTCACATTTTACTCTTGTTGGATTTAAGAACTGAAGAGGCTGAACAATTTCTCCAGGCACATTGCTAGTAATTGCAGGAGTTGGGACTTCCAGCTGAGGATCTTGGAAACCAGTTTATAGTCAGTACAAGTAGCCAGCTGTGAGGTCTCCTTTGCTTTCAGGATTCTAGATCTATCACAAATGAAAGTCCCAGTATTTAAGCGAGTTTGAGTCAGCTTCTCTATTATTTTTATCCTATAGTGTTCTGTGGTTGATCTCAGTTACAGTGCTGTAAACCCCTTAAGGGCTGGGATCCTGACTTGTCAGTCGCATGATGACAGGAACATAGTAAATATTCAATTATGTGTACAGCTGTTACTGTATTGCCACTAAACTAGGGTCTTTAGCTTTTTATTTGTTAAACTTATTTGGTGAAGTAGAAAGTCTTTTACTGTAATATGAATTTAAACTATGTTATCTCAGAAACTTGAAAAAATAAAGGGAGAAAGGAGGAAGATGGGAGGGAGAGAGGGGGAGAGAGGGGGAGGGAGGAAGGGAATATCATTATGTTCTCAGAATTTTATCTACAGATCGCATTGAATCTGATAAATATAAAGTAAAATTAAAATGAAAAATTAAAAAATAAATTTATTTTGAATGAGAGGAGAAAGTTTTTCTTTTTAAAATCATTGTTGCTTCCTAGTTTCCCCTTCCACCCACTTGAGCATTTACTCTAATGATTCTCAGTTGAGGAAAGAGCTGGGCGAGTCATTCTGTAGATGAGGAGCACATGTCTGCCTCATCTCACCCCTGCCAGCATTTTGATACTCGCCCCTCAAGGGCAAGTCAGGTGGACTGACCCTGCCACTGTAGCTGAGGGCAAGGTCCAGGAGGGCAGTAACTCAAGAACCCCGGAAAACCAGGTATTGTGTATTTCTGTTTAAATTTATGGGTGCACAAACTTTGTTACTTCAGATGTATTTTAGGAACTTAGCAAGAGTCCTTTTTTTCATCATGGAGCACACTGAACTCACAGAAAGTGAGCGCTAGAAGGGACTTAGTAGTAGCTGATTCATTTTGTACTTCACTGATGAGGAAGCTGAGGCCTTGAGAACTGTATCAATGTGTCCACGGCTGGACCCTTTGCAATGCCTAGCAAAGTGTTAGACACACGTAGCCGGCGCTGTGGCTCTATAGGCTAATCCTCCACCTTGCGGCGCCGGCACACCGGGTTCTAGTCCCGGTCGGGGCGCCGGATTCTGTCCCGGTTGCCCCTCTTCCAGGCCAGCTCTCTGCTATGGCCAGGGAGTGCAGCGGAGGATGGCCCAGGTGCTTGGGCCCTGCACCCCATGGGAGACCAGGAGAAGCACCTGGCTCCTGGCTCCTGCCATCGGATCAGCGCGGTGCACCGGCTGCAGCGGCGGCCATTGGAGGGTGAACCAACGGCAAAGGAAGACCTTTCTCTCTGTCTCTCTCTCTCACTGTCCACTCTGCCTGTCAAAAAAAAAAAGTGTTAGACACACGAACAGGTGCTCAGTAAATCCTGATGGAATAATTGGACATAAAAATCAGACACCAAGGCTGTTTTGCCTTTCCATTATGCATCAGGGGTCAAACTGTTCAGAACTAACCACCTCCAAGCACAAACCCCAAGTCAGAAACAGTCACTGGGCCAGGCCTATCTCTGATGATGCCTCTCATCTTTGAGTTTTTGTGGGATTTTAGGATTTGCTGCATGACCTAGTGCTTTCTGGTTTATATTCTCTTGAACATAATGTCTTTCTGCATTTCATGCTTCTCCATACTGAATTCTCTGAGAGAACCTTGGCATGTATTGCTTTGCCTCCCTCCACCACACCCAGCCCTGGAACAGTGTTTTGATCCTAATAATGGTGAGCTAAATTCTTCCATTGATTCCTGAAGGATTAGTAGATGCCTAACTCCAGAGAAAATTAGTTGCTGAACAGGTGACATTTATCTTTGACTTGAATATCATCAGGTCATATAGTTTAAAAGCAAACCAATGAATGAAAGTTACACTCTTTTTTAGTGTAATCTAACAAACAATACATTGTGCTGAGTTGTTCTTACAGACTTTAAAGTACAAATTGTGAGCATAGCTTCCTGTTATTTAGAAGCATGTGAATTTAGTCTGCAAACATTAGCAGATTTGAGGCTGTGGTGTTATTTATTTATTGCACAATCACAAATACACAGCCTTGTGAATGTTAGTATTTTCTGGGTATGACAACAGAGTTTGGAAAAGATAAAAGCTGCAAAAATAGTCAGCATTTATCCACAGTTTTGGAACCTGCACAGGAAAAGGCCAAGATTAGGGGTCTAGGGTTGTAACAAATTAGCCTGAGTCAGGAGATTGGAATTCTTGATCTGGCCCTGGTTCTAGCCACTTATGAGACCTTGAATAAGTCTAAAATCTTACTGGGCCTCTTGCTCCTCAAATTTAAAACTGCAAACTTGAATTTCTGAGGATTTATAACATCTATTCTTGTTTATGATTCTATAATTTATTTAAGTTAACAACCACCATGGCAGAAAGAATATGTAATGACAATGGAAAGTATTTTTTAGCACTGGAAAAATGGGCAGTAGAATGGAGGAGCATAAATTAGTGGTCTTTTAATAGAGGAACCACACAAATACTTTAACCTAAAACCTTACATTTCATAGCATCTGTCCTGAATATTATGTGATTATTTCACTGCTTAAAAAGATTTTGAAGGTCATAGAAATGTCCATCCAAATATGAGGTGAGACCAAATTGTAAGTAGATTAATTTCATAGAACTACCAACTCTTCCACAATTTTCAAGTATTCATGAGGATGAAATATTGAAGATTTTCATGACAAAAATTTCCATGAATAATTTCAGATGTATTCTATTGAAGAATTTGTCTTTGGACTTTCTAAACTTTCTAAAGTCAAAAGTAAAAATGTTATGTTAGTTAACAGAAAACTGTTGTGATTTATAAAATAAAAGAATTGAAAGCATTATGTCCAAATAGATTATGCCTCATACAAATGTGGCCAAATATGAGTCCAACATTTGTATGATGAACCCCTCTCATGATCTTGAACTTTGCTTTACATTTGTTTCAATAGTTTTGAAACAAATGCACACCAAGAAATGACATGCAATGGCAGTTGGATTATTATGGTTAACCTGAACACACTGGAAACCAAGGATAGTCTGAATGCAAACAGCCCATGATTTGGAGTGAATGGTAGAATGAGGCTGAACTATGCATTTCAAAATAGGCAGTAAAGTTTGGGCAGAAGAGTAGCCAACAATTTCCAAATATCTAGTAGCTGGTTGGTAGTTCAAACCTGTAGCAACCAAAAACCCATATTTCTCTCTCCCAGAGTTTGAGTTTCAGGGCAGGGGGAAATTGTTCAATTGAAGAATCAATTGAAGAATTTGACTGATGGGGTTAAATTACTCAAGCAATCCAACCTGTCAATCTTTCCTGCACAGGTGCAATCTGGAATGGAAGGCAGCATATTGCTGGGAATGATGGCTGTGGCTTTGTGAAGCCCAGTGTGGGTTATTGACTCAAGCTCCCCTTTTTCTCCTGTTTGAGGCTGCTAGTGGTTGTTCTTTCTCTTCTTATATCGGGGTACTCCCAGATCAGTATTAGGTGAAGAATATCATTTTTTGATTTTTTTTTTAGTTCAAAGGGATAAAAGGTCTAGCTGAGGGATTGGTATTTATCAAGAGGAGAAAATGATTGAGATTTATAAAGAGGATGAAAGTGGCCTAAAGGCACAAGAAAATTAAAAAAAAAAAAAAAAAAAACAAGAAAAAACTTGGGTGATAAGAGTCAGGGCAAGGATGGGCACCCTGTTTGGGAAGCAGAGCTGACAGAGCTCTTAAAGCTGAGTTATCACCGGCGCCGCGGCTCACTAGGCTAATCCTCTGCCTTGCGGCGCCGGCACACCAGGTTCTAGTCCTGGTCGGGGCACCGGATTCTTCCCGGTTGCCCCTCTTCCAGGCCAGCTCTCTGCTGTGGCCAGGGAGTGCAGTGGAGGATGGCCCAAGTGCTTGGGCCCTGTACCCCATGGGAGACCAGGAGAAGTACCTGGCTCCTGCCATCAGATCAGCGCAGTGCACTGGCCGCAGCACGCCAGCCACGGCGGCCATTGGAGGGTGAACTAACGGCTAAAGGAAGACCTTTCTCTCTGTCTCTCTCTCCCACTGTCCACTCTGCCTGTCAAAAAAATAAAAAATAAAATAAAAGCTGAGTTATCGTGTTGAATCTTCTTCCCTGGAGTCTTTTTCTTCCCTGGAGCATTGTCGTTGATGATATTCAGCCATGCTCTTAGCTTTACTTCTCTTTGTGTCTGGTTACTTCTCTCAGGAACAAATGCCTGAAGCTCTCTACAGCTCCCAAGTCAAATCCCCGAGACAGAATTTATCAGTCCATCTGATAATTGCCATCTCTGTTTTGGGAATGTGCAGAAAAGAGCCAACATAGCAGGTTTGTGGTTGTTATCTTTAGAAAAGTCCTGTTTGGGGGCTGGTGCTGTGGCGTAGCAGGTAAAGCCAACACCTGCATTGCTGGCATCCCATATGGAGACCGGTTCAAGACCCAGCTGCTCCACTTCTGATCCAGCTCTCTGCTGTGGCCTGGGAAAGCAGTAGAAGATGGCCCAAGTCCTTGGCCTCTGCATCTGTGTGGGGGACTGGAAGAAGCTTCTGCTCCTGACTTTGGATTGGTGCAGCTTTGGCTGTTGCCAATTGGGGAGTGAACCAGTGGATGGAAGATCTCTCTCTCTTTCTGCCTCTCCTTCTCTCTCTGTGTAACTCTTTCAAATAAATTTTTAGAAAAAAAAAAAGAAAAAAAAAAGAAGAGGTCTGTTTGTAAGACTTGGACCTCTGCTGATGTTGTGGTGTTCCTAACCTTCCCAATACTGATAAGGGTGGTTCACAGTGTCTAGGCTGTTTGTGCAAACAATGTGATTTATGTTGAACAACTGCTTTCTTTCTGGAAGTCAGGAGTTTTGGCACATGCTAGGCGGAGTGGATGTGACCAGCCCCTCTAGAATGTTGACTGCTGGTGGGAATTTCCAGGTAGAAACACTGCACATATGTTACTGCATTTTTTAATAGAGAAAGTATCACACTCAAGTGTAGCCCTCACAGAAGAGAAAGCACAGGGATCTTGTGCATGGATCCTGTCTGTTTTTTTTTTTCCCAGTTTGCCCTGAGTGGATATCTTTACTGTTACATCATTGTAATAAATCTTAATTATGAATCCAATTATATTCTGAGTCCTATAAGTCCTTAGCCATGAGTCCAATATATGCTGAGTCCTGCAAGTCAACCTAGCATATCTCTGAATATGAGGATGGTCTTTTAGATTATGGCACAGGCCACCTTGATTAATTAAAATAATTAACTGTATATGGGGAAAGGAGAGTGACATTGTATACCTGGCCACTTTAGCTTATGGAATGTTCTAGAACAGTGGTTCTCAACTCAGTCTGCAAAACAGAATCTTCTGTGATGCCTTTAAAAATTGGACCCCATCAAGATTTGTTAGATTCTCTGGGTGGTGGGGCCTAGAGAGTGATGTACTTTTAAGTTCTGCTGTGATCATCATGTGCAGTCAGAGCTGGGGTCAATGGTCTGGATTGATTTTCTTCCAGGGCACTGCCTGGAAGTCCCCTTTGGAAGGAGACAGTAGACTTGGAGAGCATGGTGACCTATCTGGTCAGATTAATGCACATTTTCCAAATGAAGAACCTATGTCTCCAGGTATGGTATATTGAAGAGAATCACTGGATTTCTTTGTTGTGAGCAATACTCTGGAGATTGTGCCATTTTAAAAGTTCTACCCTCACAGCACAAAGTTTATATATAAAGACAATGTTCTTTGTCTGCAAACTGATAGAAAAGACGAGCAGGGGGAGTATAGCTCGGTGGTAGAGCATTTGACTTCAGAGAAGACAAGCGGGAAAAAACAACATCAAAATGTGTGTAGCAACTGCCCCAATAGTTTGCGATTGGCTCAGCTTCTGGAACATATTGTTCCACGACATCTATCTCTTATGAAATAAACACTCACATCTGTTTCTTAGGGTTATTCAAAGAGCCATGCTAAATTGTTTATCCTGATCAGAGAGACTTGTATTTTTTTTTTTTTTTAAGAAAAATCTGGTTGCAGGAAAACCCTACTAGGCTGGCTTGTTGGGGTCATGTGCTCCTTCCCTTTGGGTATGGGCAGAGGGTCCCTCTGCAGGTCTTCCTGTCATTGTCATCTTACAGCCCCCAGTACCAAAGCTCTCTGGTAGCTGTTGCACAAAAGAAACTCCTACCTGCCTGCGTCACTTCCATTTGGCAGATGTACCTTAAAGCCAAGCCCTGCCTACAATCGATGCCTGACAAGTATTTGTTGAGTTCCATTATGTGATAATGGAACTCCTCGAAGAAAGTATTGCTGCTCACAGGCAGGAGCTCACCATTCTTGTGTCTCACAAGACCTATGTGGTGTCTTTTGTAGATCGCAATGCTGCTCCATAAAGTGCCACAGATAAAAGCAAATGTTTTCTATATCAAGAAAGCCCTACTCTTCATATACTCAGGAGTTATCCTGATGCCCCTTTAGGATGTAGCTTTCCTCATGATTTGTGGTTATGGAGTATTTGTAAGTGACCGTCACTGGCTGTCATATTACTATATACCCCAGTGCAGCTTCTATTGGCCCTTGCTCAGCTGGGGTAAATACGACTTAACTGTGGGGGTTTAAGGGGTCAGTCTCCAGCCTTCATTTTCTTTGCCTTGCCACTTTGGGGTTGCTGTCTCTATCCACAGGTGTCATGCATTTTCTTTTTCTTTTTTAAAAATATTTATTTATTTGAAAGAGTTACACAGAGAGAGAAGGAGAGGGAGAGAGAGAGTCTTCCATCCGCTGGTTCACTCCTCAATTAGCTGCAACAGCTGGAGCTGGGCCGATCTGAAGCCAGGAGCCAGGAGCTTCCTCTAGGTCTTCCCATGTGGATGCAGGGGACCAAAGACTTGGGACATCTTCCACTGCTTTCCCAAGCCATAGCAGAGAGCCGGATCAGAAGTGGAGTAGCCAGGAATTGAACCAGCACCCATATGGAATGCCGGCACTGCAGGTGGCGGCTTTACGTGCTACTCCACAGCGCCGGCCCCCATGCATTTTCTTAAGCTGTTCCCTGCCTCCCATCAATTTTCCTTTGGGAAAGGACTAAAACTGCATGCTAAAATCTACAGGTTTAAACTCTTTTCAGAATTTTGCATTTTAGGAAATCTCAATGAACAAAACTTAAGGTGAAGGAGTTTGATTTTTCCTCATTTTATTTAAAAAGGAGAAGAAGGAGAAAGAGAGAGAGAGAGAGAGAGAGAGAGAGAGACTGAGACTGTTATCTGCTGGTTCATTTCTCAAATACCTGCAACAGCCAGGGCTAGGTTGAAACCAGGGGCCTGGGACTCCATCCGGGTCTCCAGCGTGCGTGACAGGGACCATGTAGTTGAGCCGTCGTTTGTTGTCCCGGGATGTTCATAAGGAAGAAGCTGGATCAGAAGCAGAGGCAGGACTTGATCCCAGACACTCCAACATGAGATGTGGATTCCCAAGTGATGGCTCAAGCTGCTGCTTCAAAGGCCTATCCTGGTATTGCTTTTTTGACTACAGTGGTGGTATAGGGGGCTTCACTGTGGGGACTTTTTGGTGTCTGACTAGAGTTCCCTCCTATTGGTTTCCAGCAACAGCCTGCCTCTGGTTCAGACTTGGGAGATTGGGGTTTATGTGACCCTTAGAATTTTAATTAAAAGTTAACCAAGGAGAAACCTCAATTCTGGCACTATAATTTGTGGTCTCTAAAGAACTTCATTTCCCAACTCCCTTGTGCTTCCCTTTCAACCAAGGCATCTGGCAGCTGTGGTGCTGAGCCAGCAAGAGCAGTTCTGTTTTCCCAGTATCTTAAGTCTTAGCACTTCTCAACCCCATCTGTGCTTTTGGAAATTTTCCCAAACAAGAGGCTGCTAAAAGACCAAAAGTATTAAAACTACAGGAAATTCTACAGCAAGAGACTTGGATAAAAGCCCACCCACGTGACCTCATTTTACCTTACTTCTGTAAAACGCTATTGCCAAATAGAGTCACATTCTGAGATATGAGGGCTTGAGACTTCAACATATGAATTTTTTAGGAGGATACAATTGAGCCCATAACAATTTCCATTCTGCAAATGTCTGGCTTAAACAACTCCCCACATTAGAAATTGATAATCAGTGGCCAGCGCCATGGCTCACTTGGTTAATCCTCCGCCTGTGGTGCTGGCATCCCATATGGGCGCCGGGTTCTATTCCTGGCTGCTCCTCTTCCAGTCTGGCTCTCTGCTGTGGCCTGGGAGGGCAGTGGAGGATGGCCCAAGTGCTTGGGCCCTGCACCCGCTTGGGAGACCAGGAAGAAGTACCTGGCTCCTGGCTTCAGATTGGCATAGTTCTGGCCTTGGCGGCCATTTGGGGGATGAACCAATGGAAGGAAGACCTTTCTGTCTCTCTCTCTCTCTCACTGTCGAACTCTATCTGTCAAATAAATAATAAAAAAAATTGATAATCAGTGATGAAAACAGCATTAATAAAAATTGGAGGATATCCTAGAGCTTCTCTTCAAATGAAATAAAGAATATTTTCAGGGGCCGGCGCCGTGGCTCAATAGGCTAATCCTCCACCTTGCGGCGCCGGCACACCGGGTTCTAGTCCCGGTCGGGGCGCCGGATTCTGTCCCGGTTGCCCCTCTTCCAGGCCAGCTCTCTGCTATGGCCAGGGAGTGCAGTGGAGGATGGCCCAGGTGCTTGGGCCCTGCACCCCATGGGAGACCAGGAAAAGCACCTGGCTCCTGGCTCCTGCCATCGGATCAGCGCGGTGCGCCGGCTGCAGCGGCGGCCATTGGAGGGTGAACCAACGGCAAAGGAAGACCTTTCTCTCTCTGTCTCTCTCTCTCACTGTCCACTCTGCCTGTCAAAAAAAAAAAAAAAAAAAGAATATTTTCAGAACAAATATAAGACTTTTCCAAAGACTCCAAAAAGAGCCAGGGGAAAGTATGATGCTAACAATATACATGTGCAATTGTGTTATAAAAGGAACTTACAAACCCTAAAGCCATTATCATTCTGTCATGTTCACCAGTGGTGTTTTGCATTTGTGGTTAAAAAATTTCTCTCTTCTGACATTTCATGAGCCATTTCCAACATCATAGTTAAATTTCTAGAGTCCGAATGATAGCTATAAGCCCTAGTATGCTGCTTCCTAAACTACTATTGCTTTGTTTTGTTTAGTCCCCCTGCCCCACCCTTTTTCTTGCAATGAATGATTTACTCAAGCTTAGGATCAAAAATATAGTATAAAATAACCTCGGAAATGATTGAAGAACTGAATGGAAAAATTCCTCCCCGAATCTTTGAGATTAACAAGTTCTATACACAGTGTTAGGGCCATGCAAACAATAGACTCTTTTTAAAATTTTTTATTTAGTTTTATTTATGACAGAGAGAGAGACAGAGAGAGAAGGAGAAGGAGGTATAGAGAGTGACATTTCCCATATGATGATTCATTTTCAAAATACCCACAATAGCTGGGGCTGGACCATGCCAAATCTAGAAGCCCAGAACTCAATCTAGGTCTCCCATGTGGGTGGCAGAGGCTCAGGTTCTTGAACTATACCTGATGTCTCACAGGGTACATATTAATGGAGGCTCAAAGTGGGACCTGAACCCAGGCATACTGATATGGGATACAGGCACTCCAAGTGGCATCTTAATGGCTGTGTCAACCACCTGTCCTTGGCTTCTTTCTCAGCAGAATCCCTGATACTGGTGAGTGGCCAGAAAGGAAACCCTAAATGAACCTTGCATCTCTTCTCTTGTGGTTTTAACACATTCCTTTCTCACCTACTTGTAGACTGTCAGAGATCTGCTTCCCAACTGCCACCATCCTTTTCACCTCCCCATTGTTCTGCCTTTGTTTTGGCCTGCCTGTTGAATACTGTCTATTCCACAAGGTCTGATCAAGAATTCACTTTAGGCGTGAGTGTTGAGGCAGTGGGTTAAGCTCCTGCTTGGGATGCCCACATCCCATATTGAAGTGTCTTGTTCATGTCTCTTCTACTCTGCTTCTTATCAAGCTTCCTGTTAATGTGCATCCTAGAAGGCAACAGAAGATGGCTCAAGTAATTGAATCCTTGCCAATCATGTAGGAGAATTGGATCACGGTCCAACTTCCTGGGTTTTGACAGGCCCAGGCCCAGATGTTGTGGGTATTTGGGGAGTGAACCAGCAAATGGAAGATGCGACTCTCTCTTTGCCTTTCAAAATCGAAATAAACATTTTTTTTTAAAAAGAATTCAGTTTACTTTCTCTGGAATGCCTACCTTGATTGGACTTAATTATTTTTGTCTTTTCTAGATGTTTGTAGACTTGTCTAGAATGGCTCCTAGAAGATAAGGAATACTTATCATCCTTGGGATGCTTTTATCTTACTAATGTTCAGGAAATAAGAGCTAAATGAATGAATAAGTAAACAAGTCTCAGATAATACAGTCCTCACTTTTGGCACAGTTTACTGTTATTGATCGCTACTTAACAAATTACCCCAGAACATAATTGCTTAAAAAAAAGGGAGTGTTAATTTGCCACTTGGACACCCACATCCTATATCAGAGTGCCTGGTTTGAGTCCTGGCTCCTTCACTTCCATTCAAGCTTCCTGCTAAAGCACACCTTGCGAAGAAGTGGGTGATGGCTCAAGTGATCGCACCCTGCCACACACGTGGGAGATCTGGATTGAGTTCTGGGCTCCTGGCTTTGGCCTGGTCCAATCCTAGCTATTGTGGCCAATTGGGGAGTGCATCAGTGGGTGGATGATCTCTCTCTCCTTTCAAAATAAGATGAAAAATAAACAAATAAAATGCAAAAAATATATACCCAACAAGCATTTATTATCTAACAGCTTTTGTGGGCAGGAGTCCGGGAACAGCTTAGCTGAGGTGCATCTGCTTCAGTATCCTTCACAGGCTGGGATCACAATGGCAACTGGGACTGCAGTCTCACCTGAAGATTAGACTTGGGGAAGATCTGGCTCAAATTACCTCATGCGGTTGTTGGTTAAATTCATTTCTTTGCTGGTTATCACTGTCAGTTCTGTGTCACACAGATTTCTCCATAGGGAAGCTGATAGTGTAACAAGGCTTCCTTTATAGTTAATAAGGAAGTGGAAGAAGGAAGAAGGGAGGGAATCTGGGTCTTCAAAGTGATATTCTATTACTGTAGCACATATTTTCCTATAGAGTGAGTCACTATGTCCTCATTACACTCCATGAGGAGTGATTACACCTGGACATGGGTACAGGAGGAAGGGGTGATTGGGGGTCCTTCCTAGAATCTGTCTTCCATTGCTTCCCTCTAAATCTGTTCTTATTCTTTCTGAAATTGGTACTTTTTCCTCCAGGAATTTAGCTATAAACCCATGGAATAAGGTTCCTTGGGCCACAACTCTGGGCTGGATATAAATCCAAATGTATTTGAGTGCATACTTGTTGCTTTAGCTTAAAAAGTTCTCACAGAGGTTCAAACATTTTCTCCTGCTGCTCAGTCATCTTCATTCCATTGATTGGGTTTCCATTTTTGTTTTGAGTGATGGCACTGTATTTCAGCTTACTTTATTCTGTAGACCAAACTATAATTCTAGGGTTCTTATTGATCTGCTACTCTCAAATAGAATTCCTCCCATCATGTCACTACAAAGACCATTCTGGTTTCAAATTAACCAAACTCTTTAAGTGCATCTAGAAAAAAAGGAGACAACTTTATTTTGAAGGATATTACTGTCTGATATTGATTTAGGTTGAGCAAATTTTTAGAATTGGGATAAGAAATGCTTATCATTGAAATATCAAATTTCTGGACTCCAAGATGGCAGATTAAGGAGCAACATGCTGCACTAGGCTAAGAATAAATGGTGAAGACCAAAGTGTAGGAAGTGTATGTTCAGGGGAGGATTGGAGAGAAACTTCCACTGGAAGTCCTATGAGAAGAGCAGGAACTCCGTGGATCTGTGTGGAGCGTGCAGACGTGCAGCCTCAGTATGAGCCCAGTTGCATCAGCCAAAAGCCAGAGCAGGCGGCAGTTTGGAGAGGGAGGTGAGACCACACTGCAGCAACTCATGGGGATATAGCCAGAGGATATAGCCATGGGCCCAGATAGGAGCCTTGGGGGCTGGCAGTTGCTAGCAGTTGCTGGCAAAGATGGGTGCTTTGTAATGATTAAGGGATCAATTCAACAGGAAGATGTGACTATAATAAATGTATACACACCCAATTACAGGATGCCTGGCTATCTAAAAGAAATGTTAATGGATCTAAAGGGAGACACAGACTCCAATATAATAGAAATAGGGGACTTCAATACCCACTTTCAGCAATGCACAGATCAACCAGACAGAAAATCAACAAGGAAACAACAGAGTTAATTGACACTATAGACCAAATGGACCTAACGAATTTCTACAGAACTTTTCATCCCACGGTGGTAGAATACATATTCTTCTCATCAGTGCATGGAACTTTCTCTAGGGTAGATCACATGCTAGGCTATGAAGCAAGTCTCAGCAAATTCCAAAAAAATTGAAATCATACCATGCATCTTCTCTGACCAAATTGGAATGAAACGAAATAAACAACTCAAGATCTCTAGAACACAAGCAAACATATGGATACTGAACAACATAGTCTTAAATGAACAGTGGGTTATAAAAGAAATCAAAACAGAAATAAAAAAAAATTCTGGAAACAAGTGAAGATGACAATATGTCATATCAAAACTTAAGGGATACAGCAAAAACAGTGTTAAGAGGGAGTTTTTTAGTAATTGGTGCCTACATGAAGGAATTGGAAGGGACCAAATAAATGAGCTATCAGTGCATCTCAAAGAACTATAAAAACAACAATGAGCCAAAGAAATAATTAAAATTAGAGAAGAAGTAGACAAAGTGGAAACAATATAAAAAATCATGAAATGAAGGGCTGATTTTTATTTTATTTTATTTATTTATTTATTTTTGACAGGCAGAGTGGACAGTGAGAGAGAGACAGAGAGAAAGGTCTTCCTTTGCCGTTGGTTCACCCTCCAATGGCCGCCGCTGCAGCCGGTGCACCGCGCTGATCCGATGGCAGGAGCCAGGAGCCAGGTGCTTCTCCTGGTCTCCCATGGGGTGCAGGGCCCAAGCACCTGGGCCATCCTCCGCTGCACTCCCTGGCCATAGCAGAGAGCTGGCCTGGAAGAGGGGCAACCGGGACAGAATCCGGCGCCCCGACCGGGACTAGAACCCGGTGTGCCGGCGCCGCAAGGTGGAGGATTAGCCTATAGAGCCACAGCGCCGGCTACGTGTGTCTAACACTTTGCTAGGCATTGCAAAGGGTCCAGCCGTGGACACATTGATACAGTTCTCAAGGCCTCAGCTTCCTCATCAGTGAAGTACAAAATGAATCAGCTACTACTAAGTCCCTTCTAGCGCTCACTTTCTGTGAGTTCAGTGTGCTCCATGATGAAAAAAAGGACTCTTGCTAAGTTCCTAAAATACATCTGAAGTAACAAAGTTTGTGCACCCATAAATTTAAACAGAAATACACAATACCTGGTTTTCCGGGGTTCTTGAGTTACTGCCCTCCTGGACCTTGCCCTCAGCTACAGTGGCAGGGTCAGTCCACCTGACTTGCCCTTGAGGGGCGAGTATCAAAATGCTGGCAGGGGTGAGATGAGGCAGACATGTGCTCCTCATCTACAGAATGACTCGCCCAGCTCTTTCCTCAACTGAGAATCATTAGAGTAAATGCTCAAGTGGGTGGAAGGGGAAACTAGGAAGCAACAATGATTTTAAAAAGAAAAACTTTCTCCTCTCATTCAAAATAAATTTATTTTTTAATTTTTCATTTTAATTTTACTTTATATTTATCAGATTCAATGCGATCTGTAGATAAAATTCTGAGAACATAATGATATTCCCTTCCTCCCTCCCCCTCTCTCCCCCTCTCTCCCTCCCATCTTCCTCCTTTCTCCCTTTATTTTTTCAAGTTTCTGAGATAACATAGTTTAAATTCATATTACAGTAAAAGACTTTCTACTTCACCAAATAAGTTTAACAAATAAAAAGCTAAAGACCCTAGTTTAGTGGCAATACAGTAACAGCTGTACACATAATTGAATATTTACTATGTTCCTGTCATCATGCGACTGACAAGTCAGGATCCCAGCCCTTAAGGGGTTTACAGCACTGTAACTGAGATCAACCACAGAACACTATAGGATAAAAATAATAGAGAAGCTGACTCAAACTCGCTTAAATACTGGGACTTTCATTTGTGATAGATCTAGAATCCTGAAAGCAAAGGAGACCTCACAGCTGGCTACTTGTACTGACTATAAACTGGTTTCCAAGATCCTCAGCTGGAAGTCCCAACTCCTGCAATTACTAGCAATGTGCCTGGAGAAATTGTTCAGCCTCTTCAGTTCTTAAATCCAACAAGAGTAAAATGTGAGGAATAATAGTTCCTACCTCATTGTGTTGTTACGAAGATCAACTGGGACGATAGTAATAGAGTACTTAGTCTGTTCCCTAGCATTTAAAAGGGCACAAAATAGCAATTATTATCCACATTTTTGATAAAGTGATCAACTATGTCTATGTCCAATGATAATCTTTTAATTATAGAATTTTTAAAATATATTTATTTTATTTATTTGAAAGGCAGAGTTACAGAGAGAGATGGAGAGAGAGAGAGAGAGTGAGAAAGTCTTCCACCCGCTGGTTCACTCCCCAAATGGTCACAATAGCCAGAGCTGGGCTGATCCGATCTGAAGCCAGGAGTCAGAAGCTTCCTCTGGGTCTCCCACATGGGTAAAGGGGCCCAAGGACTTGGGTCATCTTCCACTGCTTTCCCAAGCCATAGCAGAGAGCTGGGTCGTAAGTGCAGCAGCTGGGACTTGAACCAGCACCCATGTGGGATGCCAGCACTGCAGGCGGCAGCTTTACCTGCTACACCATAGTGTGGGCCCCAATTATAGAATTTTACAGCCCACCATGCCTGTGAAAAAAGATTAAATTAAAAAAGATTAATTGATTCGAGAGCAATAATTTTCAGAATGTAGTAGAAATTTAAAAAAAGAATTTGGCTGATAAAGGAAAATAAAATAGAAAAGGGGTAGCTGAGGGGAGACTTTAGAGTAAAAACAGAATTTGTATTTTAAGCAAAGAAAAGCCTGAATATTTTTATAGTCTATGAGATAGGATCTTATAGTGGTAAAGAAGCTGAATATTCTAAAGATAAAGATAATATTGCAAATTTCAGGAGATAGATATTGAAACATGGTGAGAGAATTTGTCTTAAGCAGTTGATAATAATGGCAATTGTTTGTAATTATTCCATTTAATTGAATATTTACCTCACTGGGCATTAACCTGTTATATATGTTACTTGCTTTGTAAAATTAGAATTAGAAATTGGAATCTCTAATTTCAAAGGGAGAGAGAGAAAGAATATTTAAGGTGAACAAAACAGGGACAGAACCTTACACTAAGGAGCCATGTAGTAAGTATCTCAGGCTTGATGGGCCATTGAGCCTCTGTGACAACAAGGCAACTATACCATTGTAGCATAAAGGGAACCATACACAAAGCACAGCCAAGAAAGTGCAGCTGTTTTCCAACAAAATTATTTTATATAAAATAGTTTTCTGACCCCCACAAAGAAAAGTAGCAAAAAGGCATGGGGAGGGGGTGCTGTTAAATAGAAACACAATAAAATGACATATTTTTAATATATGTATGATTATAGTCAATGTAACTTCATCAAGCTTGCCAGTTAAACACAATAATTCTTAAAGTGGACAAAACAAACAAAATAGAATTTTGTGTTGATCACTAGAGACATGAAAAAATAGATTAGGAAAATACTAACCCCCTCAAAAAATAAACCAAATGAACTTTATTAGTAAAAGATAAAGACATTAATTATTTGAGATACAGATATACTAATATTGAAGCTATATCAACTAAAAAACATAATTTCAAAATATATAAAGTAAAACAGGTAGATTTAAAATGAGATAATAATCTTAGATCGTGTCTATTAAAAAATCCATGAAAATGAAAACCTAATAATTAGATAGAAGATTTCAAACATAAAATTAATAAACTTCTCTAAGTGGCCTAATATAAAAGTCAGCACTCAACAATCATGGAATACAAGTTATTTTCAAACAAACTTCAAACATTTTGCAAAAGCTAACCATGTTCCAGACCACAAAACTAGTCTTGACAAATGGAAAGCATTAATAACAATCAGACCACATTTTTGGACCACGTGTTATAAAATCCAAGCTGTTGGAGCAGGCATTTGGTACAGTAGTTAAGTACTGCTTGGGAGGCCCTCAAACCATAATGAAGTGCCAAGGTTCCAGTCCAGGTTCTACCTTTGATTCCAGCTCCCTGCTAGTGCACATCCTGCAGGAAGCAGCTGGTGGACCAAGTAGTTGAGTTTAAGCCACCCACGTGAAAGGTCTGAGTTGAGTTCTGGGCTCCTGGCTTTGGCCTGACCCAATCCTGGCTGTCGTAGGCATTTGGGAAGTGAAACAGTGAAAGAAAGATTCATTTTCTCTCTCTCCCCACCCCCCATTTCCTCACCTTCTCCCTCATCTCTCTACCTTTCAAATAAAATAAGAATAAATCTAAAAAATTTAACTCCAAAATTATTTGTATCCAAACAATTTTGAACTGATCAGAGAAGTCAGCAATGGAATGGCATATGCGCTGTTTTTATTATTATTATTATTATTATGTTTAGAAAGTGATCCCAGAGCAAGAAGACAAAGGAAGTGAGGCAAGGAAGTAAACAAAGCAAATATAGGGTGTGTTATGGAGCTGTTTACATTTGTGGGCCCCTGTGGTACTAGTACCCTCTGAGGAATTCCATGGACTGTGCCTCATCAGTTTCCCTCAGAAGAACAAGAGTCTGGAAAATTTACTCCTTGACTGCTGCTCAGTGACTGAGGGTGGCCCTTGGCACTATTCCTCTACACATGCAACCTGTGCCTGGGCAGCCATGGAATTCCCAGGATCAGGAAAAGTGCTCATGTAGACAAGCAGGGAGTCACTGGGAATTTCTTGAGGGGAACCTTGCAGAGTTCACAGAACTGTCCCCTACAGCTGGCCTGAAATCCAGTGGCCTCAGGGGATTTAGTACCTGGTTTGGATCTGATTCACAGGAAGTAACACAAAACAATAATATACATTATTTAGGAGACACAAATATATGTAGAAGTGTAAAAAACAATCAAGGGAATAACACAAACCATTACCAACGTCACATTTTTGGTGTGGAGAGGAATGGATATAGGGATAGGTATCACTTAAACTGTAAGTATAATTCATTTCGTTAATTTCCCTTTTTTTAAAAAGATTTATTATTTATTTGAAAGACAGAGTTACAGAAAGAGAGGGGGAGAGAGAGAGAAAGAAAGAAAAATCTTCCATCCTCTGGTTCACTCCGCAAATGGTTGCAATGGCCAGGTCTGGACCAGGCCGAAGCCAGGAGCCAGGAGCTTCATCCAAGTCTCCCGTGTGGGTGCAGGGACCCAAGGACCTGGACCATCCTCTGCTACTTTCCCAGGCACATTAACAGAGATCTGGATCAGAAGTGGAACAGCCAGGACTCGAACCAGCACCCATATGGGATGCTGGGATTGCAGGTGGTGGCTTAACCAGTTATGCCACAATGCAGGCCCCAAGTGTAATTTATTTCTACAGAGAAAAACAGAAATCCAAAGGAAATGTGGAAAATGTTAATATTTATTATCACTATATTCCCAAAGCTGTACTTATGAAATTTATACTCATTAAATAAACGGTTATTATTATTATATATTATTAATTCAATTATTTATTATTATAATTAATTATATATTATATTATATATTATATATATTATAATATAATATATATAATAATATAATATAATATATATTATATATAATCTATAATATATATTATATATTATATATTATTATAATTAATTATTATATATTATTAATTCAAAAAATGTAGGTATCTAGTCATTTTCTACATTTTTTGAACTGTTTTACAATTAATTTTTTTAAAAGAAGAGTAAATTTATGGTGCTTCTGGTTGCAGAGCTTTACCTGATCGTATGTGGCACAGTCACTGAACTTCCACGAAATAAAGAAGCCAGGCTGGGAAGCTTGATTTTGCCTGAGTGGGTTGTGGCCCCCTGCAGAAGCAGAAGTAGCTAATAAGCTTCTTTCTGTTTCTGCAAGTATATGCCCAAGCAAAGCATCTGAACTTGGAGCACGTGAAGCAGACTGAGAGGTCATTTGCAATGAAAAGCTGTCTCAGCAGCCACAGAGACTTACATGTTCTACTCTGTGGTTGCCACTTAGATTTCTCTGAAAGTCTTCTCAGCATTCTTTCCAGTCCTCTCCTGACCCTTATCAGTCTGTGGGTATCATTTTCAGTCGAGCAATTTCCATAAAGTGATAATAGTTTGCTTACATACTAACAGTCATGGTTTATAGCAGTTATAAAGATAGATTGTCTCTCTATCCCTGACTCTCTGCAAGACTGTGTGTTTTTTTGCTTTGAGGCTATAATAACAGTCCTTACATATATGTCTAATCTCTTTTCAATTCACAGAAAATGAAGCCCAGAAAAAATCAGATTCCTCTACTTAAAACTAGAAGTGACAAAGCTAAAAGTCACATTTTTGGATACGTCATTACCTCCATTCTTCCAGGTAACACCTACATTCCTGATATGTTACACAATGAAATGTGTTATCTGTGAAGATTGTAGAAAGCATTGATCATGAAGACGTCATGGTTTATAGACACCAGGCTTAATCCATGTGTCTGTGTCATAGCATCTGTTACTAGAAGTTATGGCCCAGCCGGTGCCGCGGCTCACTAGGCTAATCCTCTGCCTTGCGGCGCCGGCACACCGGGTGCTAGTCCCGGTCGGGGTGCCGGATTCTGTCCCGGTTGCCCCTCTTCCAGGCCAGCTCTCTGCTGTGGCCAGGGAGTGCAGTGGAGGATGGCCCAAGTCCTTGGGCCCTGCACCCCATGGGAGACCAGGAGAAGCACCTGGCTCCTGCCATGGGATCAGCGTGGTGCGCCGGCCGCGGTGGCCATTGGAGGGTGAACCAATGGCAAAGGAAGACCTTTCTCTCTGTCTCTCTCTCTCTCACTGTCCACTCTGCCTGTTTAAAAAAAAAAAAAAAGAAAAAAAAAAAAAAGAAGTTATGGTCCTGGGCAATATTCCTGTCCTCAATGTGCCTGTCGGGTGATGCCATGCTCTTGGGCTCTCCAAAGGCCGCATGACCCGAACAGTCTAAGGCTGCCGGTGTTTGTTGACATCAGCCTTCGCAGCCTAGCAGCCTCAGCGTTACTAACATAGCTAGGCACACCCCATTGGAATCATCAAAACTCCGCAGGCCATCTGCTGTCAGGCTGAAGAACCACTGGCCTGGAGAAGACTGAGAAGACACAAAGGACTCCCGGACCTAATAGCTGAGGAGAGTTCAAAAAGTTAATGCAAAAATGCAGTTAAAAGGAAAGTTTATTTTTGTGTACAATTTTTTTAATTCATGAGTAAGGGGGTCTTACAAAAGTTCATTAAAATTCATATTATAAAAAACTATACGTGAGTTTCAATTTCTACATTAAAATAGCATCTTTTAATCCCATTTTCTATTAACTTTTTGAAGCACCCTCATAATGCTTCTCAAACTTTAGTGTGTACATGAATCATACAGAGATCTTGTAACATGTAGGTTCCAAGCCAAGTGTCTCTAACAATAATAAATAGAATTACAAAGGAGAAAATGATCCAACATGGAAAGCAGGCCACACAGCAGACTCAGAATGACAAATGCCCTAAACAGCTCTCTGGCTTCAGAATCAGCCCTTAACACATTCAGATCTGACTAAAAACCCCAGGAGAGCATTTCAGGCATGGAAATCCAAGACACTGTGGCAAAAAATGCCCTACATGAAAGATCTCTGTGAGTGAGATCTCAGTAGAAAGAACAGGCCATCAAAGAAGGAGGTACCTTTCTCTGAAGGGAGGAGAGAACTTCCACTTTGATTATGGCCTTGTCTAAATAAGGTCGGAGTTTGCAGACTCAGGAGGCTTCCATAGCCTTGGAAGCTCATGACAAGAGCCTCGGGTGATCACTGACATCATAAATAGAAGTGTCAATTGTTGAATCAACAACAGGAGTCACTGTGCACTTGCTCCCCATGTAGGATCTCTGTCCTTAATGTGTTTGTACTATGAGAATCAACGGCAAAACTAGTCTTCAAACAGTACTTTATTTTTTGTGTGTCTGTGTGGGTACAAACTTGAAATTTTTACTTACTATAGATTTGATCTTCCGTATATAAAGATAATTGAAAATGAATCTTAATGAAGAATGGGATGGGAGAGGGAGTAGGAGGTGGGATGGTTTGCGGGTGGGAGAGCAGGTATAATCGCTATAATATATAACCACCATAATCCAAAAGTTGTATCTATGAAATTTATATTTATTGAATAAAAGCTTTCTATAAAAAATATGTTCTAAGTAGATTTGGGGGTGTGGCCTGAAATTCTTCATTTCTTTTTTTTAAAAACAGAGTTATATTTAAAAGTCAGAGTTATAGAAAGAGAGGTAGAGACAGGAGAAAGAGAATCTTCCATCCACTGATTTACTCCCCAGATGGCCACAACAGCCAGTGCTGGGCCAGGCTGAAGCCAGGGGCTTAGTCCTACATGGGTCTCCTACATGGGTGTCAAGGGCTCAAACACTTGGGCTTTTCCCAGGCCATTAGCTAGGACCTAGATCACAAGTGGGGCAGCTAGGACACAAATCTGTGCCCATATGGAATACTAGCATTGCAAGTGGCAGCTTTACCCGCTGCACCACAAAGCCAGCCCCTGAAATTCTTCATTTCCATCAAACTTTTAGTTAATACCAATACTGATCATCCAAGGACCAGCCTTCAAGAAGTAATGCTTTTCCACATGTTTAAAAATCTCCCAGGGTCAACTGTGGTACAACAGTTAAGCTGCTGCCTACAACACGAGCATCACATATGTGTGCCAGTTGGAGTCCTGGCTGCTCCACTCCTAATCCTCCTTCCTGATAATGCTCCTAGAAAAGCAACAGAAGATGGCCCAAGTGCCTGGGTCACTGCACCCACATGGGACACCCAGAAGAGGCACCTGGCTCCTTGCTTTGGCCTGGCTTAGCTCCGGCCATTGCTGCCATTTGGGAAGTGAACCAGCCGATGGACAATCTGCCTCTCTTTTTATCTCCTTCTCTGTCGCTCCCCCTCTTCGTGGAGGAACGACACAGGACCCTGCGCTGTTCTTTTGTCTGCTCGGCCCTCCCCGGGTTTGCTGCTGGTTCTTCCCGGGTTGGCTACCGACCCTTCCACCTCTGTGGAAGGGCGGTTCCCCCTGCCACTTTCCCCACTTCCGCGGGGGAGCGGCACACCGCCGGCCGGCTCTCTCAGGGGCTGCACAGGTGTTCCTTCAGATAGATGTTCCTGGTGCATGTTGTCTCTCTCCTCCTTTATAGTCCTCTTCCGCCAATCCCAACTCTGCTACCCACACGCCGAGTACGCTGCTCTCCTCCAATCAGGAGCAGGTCCTACAGTTTATCGGTTGAACTGGAGGCAGCTGTGTAGAAGCTGTTACTCCCTTCTCAGCGCCATATTGTGGGAGAGCAGATGCATAGAATAAGTCTTAATTCCAGTAACTTAGTCTAGTCCGAGTTACTCCCCACACTTCTCTTTCTCTGTATCTCTGCCTTTCAAATAAATACATAAATTTAAAAAAAAAAAAATGCCCCAAGGTCTAAGAGGATGAAGCTCTGCTTCTTTAAGGCAAGACTTTGGTGACCAGGATGTTGGAGGTAGCACTCACAAGCAAGGAACACGCTGTCTACTTTCTTGTTTGCTAGTCAAAAACAACAACTCTTTGGCAGTGCCAGAGTGCTTAACTCTGAGGTTTTCTATGGACCTTGTATACACTCAAAGCACTTCTAGCAATTAGGCAAGCAGCAAATCCTTCTACTCTTTAACTTAGAATGTTTCAACAGCCACGAACCTATGAGGGCTGGGGCGATGGAACTTACAGTGAGAGGCTTCAGTATTGGTAACAAAGTTTTAAGCTCCTGCTCACCCATTTACTTCCTGTGTCACCTTGGGTAAGTTATTTAAAGTCTGAGATTCAATTCATAACTTTAAAGGAAGAACAATATTAATAATAAATCTGTTGGAACAACTTTGTATGTTGAACAGATAATAATTTGAAAATAATGATTTGAGAGATCCAAGACTGCTGAATAGGGAAAAGAAGTTCTAATTCTGACCTCAAGAATATAACAAGAAAAGCAGAGTAACTGCATTCCCAGGGAAGAGTTGGAGAGAAGCCTGCCATGGGAATTCTACAGTAAGAGAGACCCTGGAGCACCGTGGACAGTACAAACACACAGCAGCAAGCGGGGACAGTACCAGCAACTCCAGCAGCTGGGGGCTGCATACGGCACTATCTTCTTGGAGCCAGGAGTCTGTGACAGCCCACGTCACTGGTTATATTGCCTGAGGGAGAACCTGGTGGACCACACCGGCCCTGAGTCTGGCCTGGAGCATTGGCAGGGCGCATGGTGCCCACCTAGCCCCATTAATGGAGAGTTCATTGCCTTCTTCCCATCCTCCCTGCAAGGGCATCTGGTGACTAGCAGGGACAAGCCCCATCTTGGTAAGGTGAGCAGAGGCTGCTGCTGCAGTTCTCATGCCTGCATGACTAGGAGATTTTATTGGAGGGATAAACCCATGGTTCCCACTGACTTTGAGGCTAGCCTGGAGAGTTGGCAGGGGATGGGGCACCCACTTGGGCCTGGCCTATGAATCAGTCCCCTCCCCTCACTCTAAAAAGGACACTCAGACTCAAACTGCCAAAGCAGACCACTGACAGGCAGCTGTCTCTGGGAATGCCTTGGCTCTCTCCGTGGACGACCAACAGAATGGGAGAAAATATTTGCAAACTTTGCAACTGGTAAAGGATTAATATCCAAGATCTATAACGAGCTCAAGAAACTCAGCAACAACAAAACAAATCATCCAGTTAAGAAATAGACAAAGGACATGAACAGGCATTTTTCAAAAGATGAAATTCAAATGGCCAACACACACACATAATGAAATCCTCAGGATAACAAGCCATCAGGGAAATGCAAATTAAAAATCACAAA
The DNA here is from genome assembly GCF_051225735.1 of Oryctolagus cuniculus. Lineage (NCBI taxonomy): Eukaryota > Metazoa > Chordata > Mammalia > Lagomorpha > Leporidae > Oryctolagus > Oryctolagus cuniculus. The sequence goes on along the minus strand of NC_142880.1, from coordinate 68,143,876 downwards.
AAGATTTCACCTCATCCTGGTTAAAATGGCTATCATCCAAAAATCAAAAAACAATAAATACTGGTGAGGATGTGGGGAAAATCTATCCTAATACTCTGTTGGTGGAAATGTAAACTAGTACAAACATTATGGATGACAGTATGGAGATTCCTCAGAAATCTGAAAATAAATCTACCCTATCATCCAGCCATCCAACCCCTAGGAATTTATCCAAAAGAAATGAAATCATCATATGAAAGTGTTATATGTACCCCTATGTTTATAGCAGCTAAATTCACAATAGCTAATACATGGAATCAACCCAGATGTCCATCAACTTTTGACTGGATCAATTAATTGTGGTGTATATATATATACACACTATGGAATACTACTCAGCCATAAAAAAGAATAAAATCCTGTCTTTTGCAACAAAATGAAGGCAATGTGAAACAATTATGCTTAGTGAAATAAGCCACACACAAAAAGAAAAATATTTTTTCTGATATGTGACAGTTAATATGGAATGCAAAAAAAGTGTAGGAATAAAATCTTGTGATATGATGGTTGTTTTTAGCCCTTGTTTATACTCCTGTGGAACTGTGGTCTTGCTACTTTTTATTTGTTGGATATCGTGGTTAGTGGTGAATTAAGCATGTGATTACAGAGTGGATTGAAAGTATTTCTTTGCAAAAATTAAAGAAAATAAGGAAGGAGGGAAACTGAAGGAGAGCAGGAGGGACAGAAGTATCATTATCTTCTTAGAACTGTACCTAAGAAATATATGAAATCTATTCTGTTTATATCAATAAAATTTACAAAAAGAAAATGATGATTTTAACAGATGATGATTTGGAAAGTGCTTTTGTAAATTAAATAAATGCTCTGGTATGATAATTTTATTTAAAAGATAAAAGTTTAGGGGCCAGAGCCGTGGCGTAGCAGGTAAAGCCACTGCCTGCGTGCTGGCATCCCATATGGGTGCCCATTCAAGTCCGGCTGCTCCACTTCCAATCCAGCTCCCTGCTATGGCCTGGGAAATCAATAGAAGGTGGACCAAGTCCTCGGGCCCCTGCACCCACGTGGGAAGACCCAGAGGAAGCTTCTGGCTCCTGGCTTCAGATTGGCGCAGCTCTAGCCATTGCGGCCAATTGGGGAGTGAACCAGTGGATAGAAGACCTGTCCATCTCCTTCTCTCTGTGTAACTCTGACTTTCAAATAAATAGATAAATCTTTAAAAAAAAAACAAAAAAGAACATAATGGTATTTCTTTCTTCCTTCCCTCCATCCCTCTGTTTCCCTCTCACCCTCCTTTCTTCTCGCTTTTTTCTTTTTTTCTCTTTTTTAGTTTAGAGATAACATTTTAAATTTACATTAGAGTAAAAAAGGGTTAATAGTTCACCAAATAAGAAGTTTAAAAAGTAAAATGCAAATCAAAGAAGGAGGTACCTTTCTCTGAACGGAGGAGTGAACCTCCACTTTGACTATGACCTTGTCTAAATAAGATTGAAGTTGGCGAACTCAAAAGGCTTCCATAGCCTTGGCAACTCATGACAAGAGCCTAGGGAGATTACTGATGCCATAAACAAGAGTGTCAATTTGTTAAGTCAACAACAGGAGTCCCTGTGCACTTACTCCTCATGTAGGATCTCTGTCCTTAATGTGTTGTTCAATGTGAATTAATGTTATAACTAGTACTCAAACGGTATTTTACACTTTATGTTCTGTGTGGGTGCAACTATTGAAATCTTTACTTAATATATACTAAATTTATCTTCTGTATATAAAGATAACTGAAAATGAATCTTGGCCAGCGCTGCGGCTCAATAGGCTAATCCTCCGCCTCTGGCGCTGGCACATCGGGTTCTAGTCCTGGCCGGGGCGCCAGATTCTGTCCCGGTTGCCCCTCTTCCAGGCCAACTCTCTGCTATGGCCCAGGAGTGCAGTGGAGGATGGCCCAAGTGCTTGGGCCCTGCACCCGCATGGGAGACCAGGAGAAGCACCTGACTCCTGGCTTCGGATCAGCACAGTGCACTGACCGCAGCACGCCAGCCGCAGCGGCCATTGGAGGGTGAACTAACGGCTAAAGGAAGACCTTTCTCTCTGTCTCTCTCTCTCTCACTGTCCACTCTGCCTGTCAAAAAAACAAAAAAATGAATCTTGATGTGAATGGAATGGGCAAGGGAGTGGGAGTTGGGAGGGTTGCGGGCGGGAGGGAAGTTATAGGGGGAAAAGCCATTGTAATCCATAAGCTGTACTTTGGAAATTTATATTTGCTAAATAAAAGTTAAAAAAATGAAAAAAGACCCTAGTTTAATGGGATTATAGACAATGGTTATAAACAATAATTGAATGGAAAAATGACCATTTCACCCATATATGATAAATTTTAAAGTAATCACAAATCATTAAAATTAAAGTAGTATAAAATTCATTAAAACTATTTATTAGTATAACATTTTTTTTAAGATTTATTTTAAAGGCAGAGTCACAAAGAGGCAGAGGCACAGAGAGAGTGAGTGAGAGAAGTCCTCCATCTGCCATCCCACTACCCAGATGGCCACAATGGCTGGAGCTGGGTCATTCCCAAGCCAGGAACCAGGAGCCAGGAGCTTCCTCTGGGTCTCCCACATGGGTGCAGAGGCCCAGGGACCTGGGCCATAGTGGAGAGAGACATTTGTTCTTTTTATTGTTTGTTTTTTAAATTTTAGTTCCCACATATAAGGGAGAGCATGTGGTATTTGTCTTTCTGGGGCCAGCTTATTTTACTCAACTTGGCATCCTCTGGTCGCATACATTTTGCTTGCCCTTTCTTCTTGAGTTCACACAGAGGAGCGAGCCTAACAGATTTTTTTAAAAAGCAATTTTAACAGATTTTTTTTAGCAATAAAGTATTTTAAATTAATACAGGCACTTTATTTTTCTAGATATTATGCTATTGCACACTAATAGACAACAATAATGTAAGCAGATTTTTTTTATATATGCACTGGGACACCAAAATTTTGTGTGATTTGCTTCACTGTAATACTTGCTTTATACAGTTGTATGAACAGGGCCTGCTCTGCCTCCAAAGTATGCCTGTATTGAACTAAACTGCAGTCTTTGCATGAGAACAAAATGGCCAGTGTGCATCTTCCAAGGCTCAAGTATGACAGAGAAACTGATTGTAAGGCTGGACCTTTCCCTAAGAAACAAAACAAAACAAAAAACCCACCATAATGCCATTTCCTATCTAAAGGCATGAATTTCTTCTCAGATTCACCAGAAAATCTTATCCTAGACGAAGAGCAACAAAAGAAAACTCTAGGCTTTTCTCAGAGCAAATACACGTAAGATTTTGAGACTGACGTCTTTAGCTTTGAGGAATGCTGTGTTACTTTCATCGAACTACAGGCTGAGCACTGCTGGTGGAAATCAGGAAAACAGAGCCTGCTGACAACCGGCTCTCTCCAGGCTGACTCAGGGATTTCCTCCCTTCAGCTTCCTTCCCCAATATAAACACAGCCATCCTAAGACTCTGAGTTTTTCATGTATCAGTTACTTCTTAGTGTCCACAGTGACTGAATTGCTTTACATCAGGGGAAAAAAGTGGCTCCCTTTTCTCAGGATAGCAAAGCAAGTAAAATATTCAATTAAGGTCACTGAGATGGCAAGGCATGGATTTTTAGTCTTCTGTGAAAGTTAGGAGGATAAATACGAATTGAGCAGTGACCTCAGCAGAAGGATGTTAATTGAGTTTGACCCTAAACTGTTCTGACCAAGTACATAAACGGTCCCCCCAGTTTCCCCATAGAAATAGCCCTGGAGTTCCTGTAAGATGGGAGCTTATGGTTGAAAAAGCGAAGATTATCTTGGAGAAATAGTCTAGACTATCCATGATACATCTACTATTCCCATTAAATCTGTTCCTGATGGCTCACCAAAGTACTCTCCTAGGACACAGAACTGACCAGTTGCTCCTGTGGGCTCCACGGGGCCTGGTGTGCCGAGGCTGCTGTGCACATGTCTGTTTCATCACTACCTTTTGTCTCATCTGCACAGACTTCGTTCAGTTCCTTCAACCTGCCCTGCTCCCTTCCACTGTGACCCTGGGCGTGGACTCTCTGCCGTGCTCCCTTCCACTGTGACCCTGGGCGTGGACTCTCTGCCATGCTCCCTTCCACTGTGACCCTGGGCGTGGACTCTCTGCCGTGCTCCCTTCCACTGTGACCCTGGGTGTGGACTCTCTGCCCTGCTCCCTTCCACTGTGACCCTGGGCGTGGACTCTCTGCCCTTTTTTTTTTTTTTTTTTTTTTTTACTTCATCTGGTTAACTCTTACAGTTCATTCCTGTTGCAGCTAGTTGTTACCTTCTCACAAAAGTCTTGATCAACTTCAAGAGCTGAGTGATTTTGCTATTTTTCTACTTTATTCTACTTACCACTTGTTGACATTTGCTTTAGACTGTGAAGGTAGGAGTATGTTTTCATTTACTTAAAATTATTTATTTACTTATTTGAAAGGTAGAAATACAAAAAGAGAGACACAAAGATAGAGAGATCTTCTCTTTTTTCTTTTTTTTTTTAACTTTTATTTAGTAAATATAAATTTCCAAAGTACAGCTTATGGATTACAATGGCTTCCCCCACCCCCATAACTTCCCTCCCACTTGCATCCCTCCCATCTCCCGCTCCCTCTCCCCTTCCATTCACATCAAGATTCATTTTTCTTTTTTTGACAGGCAGAGTGGACAGTGAGAGAGAGAGAGAGACAGAGAGAAAGGTCTTCCTTTGCTGTTGGTTCACCCTCAATGGCCGCCGTGGCCAGCGCACTGTGCTGATCCAAAACCAGGAGCCAGGTGCTTCTCCCATGGGGTGCAGGGCCCAAGCACTTGGGCCATCCTCCACTGCACTCCCAGGCCATAGCAGAGAGTTAGCCTGGAAGAGGGGCAACCAGGACAGAATCCAGCGCCCTGACCTGGACTAGAACCTGGTGTGCCAGCGCTGCTAGGCAGAGGATTAGCCTATTGAGCTGCGGCGCCGGCCAAGATTCATTTTCAATTATTATATACAGAAGATCGATTTAGTATATATTAAGTAAAGATTTCATCAGTTTGTACCCACACAGAACATAAAGTGTAAAATACTGTTTCAGTACTAGTTATAGTATTAATTCACATTGGACAACACATTAAGGACAGAGATCCCACATGAGGAGTAAGTACACAGTGACTCCTGTTGTTGACTTAACAAATTGACACTCTTGTTTATGGTGTCAGTAATCATCCTAGGCTCTAGTCATGAGTTCACTCCCCAAATACCCACACCAGCTGGGACTTGGTCAGACCCAAGTCAGGAGGCTGGAACTCAACCTGGATCTCCCACATGGATGGCAGGGTACCAACTATTTTAACCATCACTTGCTGACACCCAGGGTATGTATTAGAGGAAGTTGGAATTGGGAGAGAGCCTGGATGCAAACATGAGCACTCCCATACATAAAGCAGAGGTCCCAGGAAGTGTCTTGACTGCTACTACCAAATGTTCACTCCTTCTTTAACTTTCTTGTTTGTTTGCTCTCATATATCTAGTGCTTAGGCCACTGTTGGTACTCAGATCTCACAGGATTGGAGGAAAGCAAGCTTTGGTGCTACTGGGATTTGGAGATTTGAAATAACAATGATAGCTAACATTCTTGTGAGCACTTATTATCCCAGACATCACACTAGGAATTAATGTGTATTTTCTTATTTAATCCTCACAACAAGCTACAAAGCTGTTCATAACACCAGCCTAACCACAGCTGCGCCATCAGGAGAGGCTTACCTTTCCTCATGTTTTAAGAAGTCCACGAGTAGGCAGCCTGGGGCTGATATAAATGCTTAAGAAACCATTAACAAGATTCCAGCTCCTTCTAGCTTTCTGCTTCACAATGCTCAGTGTGTGGATTTTAGCCTCATGGTTAGAAAATGGCTGCTCCAGTTAAGGCATTGCACAGGTATCCCAGCAGAAAGACAACAAAAGCAAGAAGTGCTAATAAAGAGAAAGAAAAACTAAGAATTTCTCTTGCAGACTTCAACTTCTACTGCATCCCATTAGTTAGAAATGCATTATATAGATACCCCAGAGGCTGGATGAGAAATAGAGGCCTTTTATAGTTTGCTTTCCTATTTTTCTCTGAGCACATAATTGCAAATGCAATTGTGTAATGAGGAAGAAGGAAGGAAAGGGATATTGGACAGGCAGTTAGCAGTGCTTTCTCAGACAGGTTCTCCTGTAATTCTCACTTTGTGTAGGAGGAAACCCAAACATTGAGAATTAAGTAACTTGCCTAAGGTCATATAGTTAATGAGTATAAAAGCAGAACACAAACACAAGCAATCTGATTTACAGGGCTTGAACTTTTAGACTCATGCTGAGATCTACGTTGGAAAGTAGAGGAAATAGCACTCTGGAATGGGGCGGGGGGTGTTAATGAGGATGTAGAGGGGGCAATGATCATGTGCAAGGGAGACCCTGTGGCTGCAAGAGGGGAGTCACACTGAGAAGTGATGGGAAGTAAGGTGGAAAAGATGGTTTGGGTCATGCCATCTGTCTGGTTAAGCCTTCAGGATCAAAGAATTGTCACTCCTAAGATTGATATAAAGAGGACATAAATAGACAAATGTTGGCAAGAAGTAAGAGCCTTGATCAGGAGGAAAAAGCCAAGTCAGGGAATGTGACCATAGTCAGTGCAAATATGAGCAGAGCTGGAACACAGAGTACACAGCAGATCAAAAGTTGAAGCTGGAACACCCTAAGAAACAGCAGCCAAGATTGGGTTCAGTGTGTTCCGAAGGTGGAGCTATGTATAGGACTTTTAGGAATAAAGGGGTTTGAGGCTAGGGTTTGATGATCTAGTGTCAGATAGTTGAGGAGCTGGAATCCTGGAATATTACATTTCAAAGGCCTTGTATATATTTATATTTATACCTCCTAAGCACCTTTGACACATAACTAGCACTTTAAGAGGACATGATGACCCTAAACAATCAAAACACCAATGAAACAGAGAAGTGTTTTCCACTGGAACGTATTACTTTCAAATACTATCATTAACTTTCTTCAAACACAGAGTAACTGGAGTGGAAACAGAAAAGAATAGTAGAATTAACAAGAAGGAGTTTTAAGAAGTTTTATTTATTTGAAAGGCAGAGTTAGAGAGAGAGAGAGAACTTCCAACTCTTATTTCTCTTCCCAAATGGCTATCATGTCTGGGGCTTGTCCAGAGCAAAGCCAGGAGCCTGGAACTCCATTTCAGTCTTCCACATGGGCGGCAGGAGCCCAAATCCTCGGGCCATCTTCTGTAGTTTTCCAGGTGCTCCATCAAGGACCTGGATCAGAAGTGGAGCAGCAGGGACTCAAACCAGTACTCATATGGGATGCTGGCTTGACAGGCAGCAGCTTAGCCTGCTGTGCCAAAACACCAGCCCCAATAAGGAGAGATGTGAATAAAGTGGCGAATCATATCAGTTTCAGATTTTGTTCTATTCCCTGCCATTTCTGAGTGTAGAACTTACACCATAAGATGTCAAGAGACACAATATGAGAAGCTCATCAGGAGAAACATGGCACCATTCTGAGCGGTGTACCTTTATTCCTGACATTATTTGTTTTATTAAAAAACTTAGTTATGTATTTATTTGAAGGAAAAGAGAGAGAGAGAGAGAATGTTTGCTTCTGCTGTTTCATTCCCTAAGTGCCTGCAATGGTTAAGGTTGGGATGGACTGAAGCCTGGAGATAGGAATGAATGCAGCACAGGTCTCCCAAGTGGATGACAAGGAACTAACCACTTTAACCATCACCTGCTGCCTCCCAGGGTAATTAGCAGGAAGCTGGAATTGGAAGTGTAGCTGGTAATCAAACCCAAGTACTTTTTTTGATATTTAAAAAGACTTATTAAAGTGAAATCCGGTCATTTGCAACAAAATGGAGGAATCTGGAAAAGATCATGCTGAGTGAAATAAGCCAGTCCCAAAGGGACAAATATCATATGTTCTCCCTGATCTGTGACAATTATCTGAGCACCTAAAAGGAAACCTTTTGAAGTGAAACTGACACTATGAGAAGCAATGACTTGATCAGCCCTTGTCCTGACTGTTGAGGAACAGCTTACTATTTTATTCTTTTTAGTATTTTCTAGTTCTACTTAATACAATTGGTTGAACTCTTTACTTAACACAGAATTATTCTTAGGTGTTTAAATCAAATTGAAAATTGATCCCTGTTAAAAAATAAGAGTGAGAATAAGAGAGGGAGGAGATGTACTGCTCACTTGGACTTTACCCCTAAAGTTAAAGCTAAAAACTTGCCATGGGACTCCAAATCCCATCAAGGTGACATGTACAAATGCCATCTTACTAGTTAAAGTGATCAGCTTAAGTTCACAACTCATAATAAAGATAGGGTGAAGTGTCAAAGGGATCACATAAATAAGACCATATGTCTGCTAATAATTGACATAATTATAAAGGAGAGAAAGATCCAGCATGGAAAGTGGGCCACACAGCAGACTCGGAATGACAAATGTCCTAAACAGCACTTTGGCCTCAGAATCAGCCCTTAAGGCATTCAGATCTGGCTAAAAAGCCCATGAGAGTTTCTCAAGCATCGAAAGCCAAGACACTGTGGCAAAAAAAAAAAAAAAAAAAAAAAAAAAATGACCCAAATGAAAGATCTCTGTGAGTGAGATCCCAGCAGAAAGAACAGGCCATCAAAGAAGAAGGTACTTTTCTCTGAAGGTAGGAGAGAACTTCCACATTGACTATGAACTTGTCTAAATAATGTTGGAGTTTGTGGACTCAAGAGGCTTCCATAGCCTTGGCAATTCATGACAAGAGCCTTGGGTGATCACTGACATCATAAGTAAGAGTCTCAATTGTTAAATCAACAACAGGAGTCACTGTGCACTTGCTCCCCATGTAGGACCTCTGTCCTTAATATGTTGAACTATGAGAATTAATGGCAAAACTAGTCTTCAAACAGTACTCTATTCTTTGTGTGTCTGTGTGGGTGCAAAATATTAAAATCTTTACTTAGTATAAAGTTGATCTTCCGTATTTAAAGATAATTGAAAATGAATCTTAAGGAATAATGGGATGGGAGAGGGAGTAGGAAATGGGATGGTTTGGGGGTTGGAGGGTGGGTATTGTGGGAAGAACTGCTAGAATCCAAAAGTTATATTTATGAAATTTATATTTATTAAATACAAGCTTTCTATAAAAAAAGAGATTTATTGGAGTCAAAGACCTCCAGCCAGAGTGACATGGAGGGAGGCTTTCCAACAGAGGAAATAACACAAAGGGCCCCATGGCACTGGAGTTTTTAAGTACAATTTTGAAGGAAAAAACACTTGACAATCAGATTGGCATTCAGCTCCAGGCAGAGACAAAAAAAAAAAAATCGAAAGACCTGTATTACAATTCTTTATCCTATCTGAAATCCAAGTACTTTGGTATAAGATATGTATCTTAACTGCTAGGCCCATGCCTGCCCCTCAACATAATTTTATACCAAAATAAACTTATAAATCAAAATTTCAATAAATTCTTAAAAGCTTTTGTGTATGTATATGAATATATACCCACATTTATGAAGAAAATAAATTCATGCTTATTGTGGCAATTCTTATCTTGGACTCTAGAACTGCTGAGTTTGAATCCAGGTTCTTCTTTTTAGCTCTGAAACTCTGAAACTGGGTCAGATTTCTCTTCTATACAACACAGGTAATAACTATTGTGAGGGAAGAAGTACTGTTGCCTATAAAAGGCAGTATAGTGATTGGCACATAGCAAGTCCTCAATAAATACTAGCTATTATTATTTTAGACCTTCCATGAAAAAAAGTGACATAAGCACAAAGAAGAACTAAAACTCATCTTCAAACTTGAGGAGAACCACTGTGACTTACAAACGTACTTTCCCAGATTTTCTTCACATGCATGTCTTCTGTTTATCCCCACTATGGAGTCATGCTCCAATGTCTAGTGTCTCAGTGCACGTTGTGTGCACATGCACACACACATGTGCCCACACACATGAAAACACACACACACATTTTTATGCTTCTTATAAAGGTCAGAATATGTGCTTCAATTATTGGATAAGTTTCCACAATCATGATTAAGCTATGCACAAAAACATCAAAACATCTTTTAATATATATCACATAATACTTTAACAAACTGAAGAACAAAAACATAATTATCTCAATAGATGCAGAGAAAACATTTGATAAAATACAACAACGTTTCATGATGAAAACTAAACAGATTGGGTATAAGACGGACATTCCTCAACACAATCAAGGCAATTTATGACAAAATCATGGCCAGCATTCTATGGAATGGGAAAAAATGGGAAGAATCATTGCCATGAAGATCCAGAAACAGACCAGAATGCCCCCTTTCACCTTTGCTATCCAATATAGTCCTGAAAGTTTTAGCCAGAGCCATGAAGCAAGAAAAAGTAAACAAAAGGATACAAATTGGGAAGGAGGAAGTCAAACTATCCCTATTTGCAGATGACATGATTTATATATATATATATATATATATATATATATATATATATATGGATCCAAAAGACTCCAGTGAGAGACTATTGGAACCCATAAAAGAGTTTGGTAAACTGGCAGGATATAAAACCAACAGACAAAAATCAATAGCTTTTGTATGCACAGACAATGCTACGGATGAGAAAGAACTTCTAAGATCAATATCATTCACAATAGCTGCAGAAAAATTAAATACCTTGGAATAAATGTAACCAAAGATATCAAAGATCTCTACAATGAGAATTAAAAAAAAACATTTAAGAAAGAAATAGAATAAGACACAAAAAAGTGGAAAAATCTTTTATATTCATGCATTGGAAGAATCAATATCATCAAAATGTCTGTACTACTGAAAGTAATTTACAAATTCAACACAATACCAATCAAAATACTAATGACATTCTGTGCAGATCTAGAAAAAAATGATGCTGAAATTCATATGAAAACATGGGAGACCTTGAATAGCTAAAGCAACCTTATACAAACAAAACAAAGCCAGAGGCATCACAATATCAGATTTCAAGACATACTACAGGGCAGTTATAATCAAAACAGCCAGCTACTGATACAAAAACAGATGGATAGACCAATGGAACAGAATAGAAATGACAGAAATCAACCCACACATCCACAGTCAACTTATCATTGACAAAGGAGCTAAAATCAATCCCTGGAGCAAGGACAGTCTCTTTAATAAATGGTGCTGGGAAAACTGGATCTCCACATGCTGAAGTATGAAGCAAGACCCCTACTTTACACCTTACACAAAAATCCACCCAAGATGTATTAAAGACCTAAATCTATGACCCAATACCACCAAATTATTAGAAAACATTGGGGGAATCCCTGCAAGATATTGTCATAGGCAAAGAGTTCTTGGAAAAGACCCCAATCGAAGCCAAATTGACAAATGGGATTACATCAAATTGAGAAGCTTGTGCACTGCAAAAAAAAACACTCAGTAAAGTGAAGAGGCAACTGACAGAATGGGAGAAATTATTTGCAAAGTATGCAACTGATAAGTGATTTTTATCCAGAACATATGAAAAGCTCAAGAAACTGAACAACAACAAAATAAACAACCCAATTAAGAAATGGGTAAAGGACTTAAACAGGTATTTTTCCAAAGAGGAAATCCAAATGGCCAATAGACACATGAAAAAATACTCAGAATCACTAGTAATCAGGGAAATACAAATCAAAACTACAATTTGGTTTCACCTCATGCCCATTAGAATGGCTTTCAGACAGAAATCAACAAACCACAAATGCTGGTGAGGATGTGGGGAAAAAGGTACTCTAATCCACTGTTGGTGGGATTGTAAACTGGTACAGCCAACCCTAGGGAAATGAAATCAGTGTATGGTGGGAAGAATCACCATGTTCCTAATGTTTTAATTATGAAGTGTATGAAATTTGTAACTATAAAGCTGTATAGTTCTGAGTACATTCATATGGACTTACTTCTTAGGGTACAGTTTAAAAACTTGCCAGGTGGCTCCAAATCCCCTTAAGTTGGGTGATAAAAATAGCATTTTAAGTGTTGTAGTGGTCATATGGATATGATTAAGTATTAAAGTGATCAGATAGATAGGATTAAGTGTATGGTAATAATAATAAAATTAAAAAGAGTGAATGCTCCAACATGGGAAGCAGTCTATACAGCACACTCATGTAATGACAATCACTTTATTTTTTTTTAATATTTATTTATTTATTTGAAATTCAGAGGTGTGCAGAGAGAGAAGGAGAGGCAGATAGAGACAGAGAGGTTTTCCATCTGTTGGTTCACTCTCCAGATGGCTGCAATGGCTGGAGCTGTGCCAATCTGAAGGCAGGAGCCAGGAGCTTCCTCTGGGTCTCCCATGCAGGTGCAGAGGCCCAAGGACTACTGCCTTCCCAGGCCACAGCAGAGATCTGGATTGGAAGTGGAGCACCCAGGACTCGAACTGGTGCCCATATGGGGTGCTGGCACTGCAGGCGGTGGCTTTACCCACTATGCCACTGTGCTGGCCTTGACAATCACTTTAAGTAGCACTCTGACCTCAGAATCAGCCCTTAAGGCATTCTGGTCTAGCTGAAAAGCCCACAAGACCATTTCAGGCATGGAAAGCCAAGACACTGTGGCAAAAAATGTTCTACAAAAGGACTTCTGTGGGTGAGACCCCAGTGGAAAGAAGCGGTCATCAAAGAGGGATGTACTTTTCTCTGAAGGGAGGAGAGAACTTCCACTTTGCTTAGGGCCTTGTCTAAATACTGATGAAGTTTGTGGATTCAGTAGGCTTCCATTGCCTAGGCAGCTCATGACAAGAGCCTCGGGTTGTTACTGACAACATCCATAAGTGTGTTAATTGTTAAATTAACAACAGGAGTCACTGAAACTTCCCATGCAGAACCATTGTCCTCAAAGAATTGTATTATGAGAGTTACAGTAAAACTTTAAAAAAAAAGATTTATTTTTTATTTATTTGAAAGACAGAGTTACAGAGAGAGGTAGAGACAGAGAGAGAGGTCTTCCATCCATTGGTTCACTCCCCAGGTGGCCACAACTGCTGGAGCTGAGCCGATCTGAAGCCAGGAGATTCTTCCGGGTCTCCCATGTGGGTACAGGGGCCCAAAGACTTGGGTCATCCTCTACTGCTTTCCCAGGCCACAACAGGGAGCTGAATTGGAAGAGGAGCAGCCAGAAATAGAAATGGCGCCCATATGGGATGCCAGTGCTTCAGGCCAGGACTTTAACCCACTGCGCCACAGCTCTGGCCCCATAAAACTTGTTCTTCAAGATTTATTTCATTTTAGTGTATTAAGTGGAGGGTATTCTTAAGTCTCATAAGTTTTAATTATGTTTAAGTGTCCAACTCCATTGCTCGTTTTCTTAGGTGCTTCCTTAATTAGTGATAAAACTTGTTCTCAAGGACTAATTTTCTTTTAATGTGTTAAATGGAGGATACTCTTATATCTCATAAGTTATAGTTATGTCTATAGTTATAGTGTTGCAAAAGATGTATCATTCTTGGTTGCTTCTTTAAAGTTAATTAAGTTTAAAAAAAGAAATGAAATCAACTTCGAGATTTGTTTATTTATTTATTTTAGAGTCAGAGTTGCACAGAGAGAGGAGTGGCAGAGAGAGAGAGAGAGAGAGAGAGAGAGAGGTCTTCCATCTGCTGGTTCACTCCCCAGATGGCCGCAACAGCTGGAGCTGCACAGATGTGAAGCCAGGTACGAGGAGCTTCTTCTGGGTCTTGGGTGCAGGGGCCCAAGGCTTGGGCCATCTTCCACTGCTTTCCCAGGCCATAGCAGAGACCTGGATTGGAAGTGGAGCAGCCGGGGCTTGAACAGGCTCCCACATAGGATGCCGGCGCTTTAGGCCAGGGCGTTAACCTGCTGCACCACAGCGCCAGCCCCAAGATGCAATGACTTTGAACAGCCCTGGTCTTGACTGTTGAGGAACAGGTTTTTTATTTTGTGCAAATTGTTGAACTTTTTACTTAGTATAGAGTTGGTCTTCTTGTACAAAGTTAATCGAAAATGGATCTTAGTGGAGAATGGGACTGGGACTGGGAGAAGGAGGAGTAGGAGTGTTGGTGGGAAGCTGGGTATGGTGGGAAGAATCACTATATTCCCAAAGTTGTACTTATGAAATGCATGAGGTCTGTATTCTTAAATAAAAGCTTCTTTCAGAAAAAAAAAATAAAATGAATGAGGTGATTCTATATACTCTGACATACAAAGATGTCTATGGGGGCTGGCATTGTGATGCAGAGATTAAGCTCTTGCTTTGGACACTGGCATCCTATATTGGAGCACTGGTTGGAGTCCTGGCTGCTCTGCTTCCAATCTAGCTCCTTGCTAATCTGCCTGGGAAAGCAGCAGAAAATGTTGCAAGTACTTGGGGACACCGCCACCTATGTGGGAACCCCAGATGGTGTTCCTGGCTCCTGGCTTCAGCTTGGTCCAGCTCAGGGCGATGCTGCCATTTGCGGAGTGAATCTGTGGATAGAAAATTTATTTGTTTCTCTGCCTCTCCCTTGCTCTGTTACTCACTATGTCTTTAAAAGAAATAAAACAAAATTTTTTTTTTAAAGAAAGATATATATGACTTGGAAAGATGGCTATGATATATTGTTAAATTAAAAATAGTTTTCAAATATTACGTAGAAAATGATTTTGATAATTTATACACAGTATATTCTTTTCCACCAATTTAATATACAAATGAACACAATATTACCTCTTTTGAAAGGTTAGAATTTTAAAAAAATATTTATTTAATTTACTGACAGGAGCAAGAGGATAGAGAGAAGCTGACACAGAGAACACCTATCTCTGGTTTACTTCTCAAATGCCTGCAACTTCTGGGACTGGGTTAGGCCAAAGCTGGAAGCTGGGAACACAGTTCCTGCCTCTCATACGGTGCTGGGGACCTAAGTGCTTGAGCAATTGTCTACTGCCTCCCACTGTGCACACTTGCAGAAAATCACTATGCTACCTGCCACCTCCAAAAAGTCAAATTGATTTTAACGGATATTATTTAAAGCCACTTGATATAAAATTATGTATTACATTACTGGTTATTCTAACAGAAAATTCTTAAGATTTACAAGATTTTACCAAAAAGCCCTTAGGACTTGAGAAATCATCATCAATACAAGTTCTAGAATACTCATAGGTTGTGCATTCACATGAAAAAATGAAGTGGTAAATAAAGACTCCTAGAAAATTAATGTAATGATCTTGAAATATCCATTTACTGGAGGTGAGAGGACTGATTTAGAAAAAAAATTTCAACCATATAAACAGTACTTCATTGCAAACTGGATAGCATGTTAGAAACACAACAGAAAGCTCTCTGTACTTTAAGGAAAATGGACAAAATGGTTTTTAGCATTGGCCTGAGCAATGGCCTAAAGTATTAGCTTTTTTTTTTTTTTTTTGAACATTTGTTTATTTATTTGAAAGGCAGAGTTACAGAAACAGAGAGAGAGAGACAGAGAGACAGAGAAATCCATCTTCCATCTTCTGGTTCACTTCCCAAAAAGCCAGAATGCTTGGGTCTGGGGCAGGCTGAAGCCAAGAACCATCTGAGTGTTCCATGTGGCAGAGGCCAAAGCACTTGGGATATCTTCTGCTGCTTTTTTTTTTTAAAAGGAAATGGGAAGTAGATGGGAAGTAGAGCAGGTGGCACTGGAACCAGTACTCATATGGGATGTCAGTGTTGAAGGTGATGGCTTAAACCACCGTGCCACAACATTGGCTTCAGCATTATTAGTTTTGGGAATCAATGCATCAGAGAGACTTGTTTATCGTTTAGATGATACATGAGGAAATGAATACTCACTTGAACTTCACTGGGAATAAAGCAGCTCTATTGGAAAAGTTCAAGGTACAAAAAATTCCAAGACAGAGACTAGTAAAGAATCACTAGGTTTGGCTCATTCTTTGGGTTACAAGAAATTCCTTTGGCAATCTCAAGGAAATTTTAAAACTTAGAATGAAGACTTCTCAGTTCTTATGTATCACAGAAGAGTTCATCATTTATTTACCCATTCCTTCACTGAATATTTATTGAGTCAATTGTTTGTATCAGGGTGCTCAATAATCTCCATTGTTGTGTTTCATGTGACAATGGCCTTGAGAGCAACTTTGTCATGTTCCCAGCGTTTGTCCAGGGACCCTGTCTTTCTTTTTAAAAAAGATTTATTTACTTGTTTGAAAGGAAGAGTTAGAGAGAGAGATGGGGACAGAGATATATAAATATATATATTTAAAGATTTATTTATTTATTGGAAATAGTTACACAGAGAGAGAGAGAGAGAGAAGAGAGGTCTTCCATCCGATGGTTCACTCTCCAATTGGCCACAACGGCCAGAGCTGTGCCAATCCAAAGCCAGGAGCCAGGAGCCAGGAGCTTCTTCCAGGCCTCCCATGTGGGTGCAGGGGCCCAAGGACTTGGGCCATTTTCTACTGCTTTCCCAGGCCATAGCAGAGAGCTGGATCAGAAATGGAGCAGCCGGGACTAGAACTGGCACCCATATGGGATGCCAGTGCTTTAGGCCAGGGCATTAACCCGCTGTGCCACAGTGCTGGCCTGAGAGAGAGAGAGAGAGAGATAAATCTTACATCTGCTTGTTCACTCCCCAAATGGCTGCAACCATCAGAGCTGGGCCAGGCCAAAGCAAGAAGCCAGGAGCTTCTTCTAGGTCTCCTACATGGGTGCCAGGACCCAAGGACATGGGCCATCCTCCACTGCTTTCCCAGTAGTATTAGCAAGGGACTGGATCAGAAGTGGAGCTGCTGTGACTTGAACTAGAGCCCATATGGGATGCTGGTGCTGCAAGCTGTGGCTTTAACCTACTGTTGCTGGTCTTTTTCACTGTTCCCTGCTGAACAGTAAGAGCAGCTGCTGTCAACAATGCCTGTCCAGCTGTTTGACCAGGCAGATCTTCCATATTGTTCTTTTCATCCCCAATTCTGTAATTTTCTCTCTCCATTCTTTTTTTCCAATCTCATTCTTGGATTTTTGGACCCTGCCAGTGGTCCCCCTTGGACTTTAAGAATTTTCAGTTTCTGATTCAGATTTTAGTTGTATAAGCTCCTTGGATTTCAGTGTTTACCAAAGCTTACAGAGACAATTCATAGTCACCTCACCTCAAGAGCCCTTGCCTCCTGGACTAGCCAATTCAGATGTACCAGAAAAGTGAATGACTGAGGGGCATGTATTAGATAAAGCAAGATCATGAACCAGACTTACACCGCATTGTTGACTTCGAGAAAACCAGATAGGACACTTGGGAAGAAATTCCATAAAATCCGATCTAAATACCAGTTTGAACAATGGGATAGATAGATCGATACTGTTATAATGAAAAATGAATTCCAGGTATTCCAGAAATATTGTTTAATGAGAAGTTTTCCAGAAATAATTACATCTATGGAATGAGTCCTTGATCAAAGCCAGACATTGATGTGGAGCCCTAGGGTTAACTATAATATCTGTTTTTTTCTTCTATGAGAACTATGGACCTAGCTTCCTTGTGTACCAGGGCAGATGGTATGAGTTATTTTTCTCACATGATCTATGTCTGATGTGGACTGCAGTGTATTCAAACATTTCCTTAGCCCCTCTCAAAGCACAACAGTTGTGTGTGTTATAGCCTGAGTGCAGCTACAAACTGTTAGGTTTGCTCTAGTACACACGAGAAACATCCTTCAAGGCTTAAAAAAGTACAAGTAACTCTTTTACTGTTATTATAAAACATAATCTAAAAAGTAAGTTAATAGAGATTAACTTTTTTGGGGGGAATATGTGATTCTTACATATTGTGTTAAAATCAGTAATAAATACTTCTAAAATAGTTGAAATATTTTATGTTTCTTATTTTTTCAAGCAATGAAAGTTCTAATATCATTAACATTAGCCTCATTATTCAAGAGAACTAACAACTTGTTGGTTCACTTCCCAAATGCCCACAATCAATGAAGGCTAGTCAAAGCCAGAAGCCAGGAATTCTACCTACATGTTCCAACTTGAGTAACAGTGACCCAACTACTAGAGTCATCACCTGCTGCCTCCCAGGGCATGCATTATCAGAAAGCTATAATCACAATTACAGACAGGATGCAAACCCAGACACTCCAATACAGAATTGAACATTCCAAGTGGCATCCGTGCCGCATGCCCACCTCAACACCCTCTTCCCTTCCCTCCCTTCCCTTCCCTTCCCTTCCCTTCCCTTCCCTTCCCTTCCCTTCCCTTCCCTTCCCTTCCCCTCCCCTCCCTTCCCCTCCCTTCTTTTCCCTTCCCTTCTCTTTTCTACTCCTCCTCTTCCTTCACCTCCTCCTCCTCCTTCTCTCTCTTTCTCTCTCTCTCACTCCCTTTCCCTCCCTCCCACCCGCCCTCCCTTAGAGTTATTTATTTGAAAGACAGAGTGACAGAGAGAAGGACACAGAGATAATTGTCTCCTATCTGCTAGTTCACTCCCCAAATGCCTGAAAGGACCAGGTCTGAGTCAGCCTGAAGCCCAGAGGCAGAAACTCCATCCCGTTCTCCCATGGTACTTGGACTATCATTATCATCTGCTGCCTCCCAGGTGTATTAGCAGGAAGCTGGGTCAGAAGCAGGGAGTACCAGGGACATGCACCGTGTACTCAGAAATGAGATGCAGGTGTCCCAAGCAGAAGCTTAACCCACTGTGCCTCAATGCCCATCTCTATGCTCTCTTTAACTGTCAAATTTCTCATACAGATTGTGTGTGGGCATGGAGGCAAATTGTTGAACTCTATGATTAGCATAGAGATGGTCCTCTATACATAAAATCATACTAAAAATGATCCATAATGAAGAAGGAGATGGGAGAGGGAACGGGAAGTGGGAAGGGAGTGGGGTGGGGGGCATAAGGGAAAGAATCACTGTATTCCTAAAGTTGTATCTATGTAAAAATGCATTCATTAAATAAAAAAAGAAAAAAACAGTTAAAAATTTCTCATACCAATTAGCAAATGTCTTAAAATAGTTATATAGTCACCTGGTTTTGTTGAAGGCCAAAGCACAAATGGCAGATTCTATAATATATTTCACTAATTCAAGGGATTAATGCTGTTTGGATTCCATTTGATACCCTACGTGCTTCTTACATGTTGATGTTGGCACTGTCTCACAAAGATCTGAAGGCACTGGCTCTGGTTTTAACAAGCTACCCTCCCTCCTTCTTAATAACATTCTTTTCAAGGAAAAATTCTTCTAATGTTTGTTATTCTCTGAGTGCATTCAGTCCCATTTGAAATTTGGCACTGTGTGTAGTTATCCCCCAACTGCATTTTTGTTTGAGATATCAAACAGTTCTCAGAGCTGTAAACTCTATGAGCTTCAAGGACAGCTCCCTTCAAAGCATACTTCCATTTTGGAAAAGTCTCAAAGGATCAAGTTAGCTCTTATCTGATACAAACTGCTGTTCCCATGACTTTCTTTGGCTATTGTTCTAATTTATCTTGTTCACTTTAAAAACACCTTGCTTTCTTCTAGTATTCTTTTATGTATTCAGGGGCTAACTAATCTTTCAACAAGACTGTCCAAAAGAGTTTGCAATTAGTGTAATTCTTAGGATAACATCTAGTGTGCCTTTTTATATGCACAAGGGGAGAAAAGATAATTTAGGTGAAAAGGCTAGTGAACAAAAATATTGAGAAGGCCTCCATTTCCCATTGTATGTAAAGCACCACTTAACAAATAAACCAAAGCAGCTAATATTTTACACAGGCACCTCATATAGTAACAATACTTTCCCTTTCGATATTTTGAGATATCAGTGTATTATAAGTATTAATGAATGCATCCATGCTATAATATCATCTTAGTTATAAACTGATTAAAAATTGTAATTCATAGCTCTTCCTTCTTTTAAGTATACCATGGACTAAGAGATTCTCAGGATTCTATTTTTCATGGAAATCACCTGCTACTCATAAAAAGTGAGAATTATTATTAGAAACATGGATCAGGCCAGCGCCGCGGCTCACTAGGCTAATCCCCCGCCTTGTGGCGCTGGCACACCAGGTTCTAGTCCCAGTCGGGGTGCCGGATTCTGTCCAGGTTGCCCCTCTTCCAGGCCAGCTCTCTGCTGTGGCCAGGGAGTGCAGTGGAGGATGGCCCAAGTGCTTGGGCCCTGCACCCCATGGGAGACCAGGATAAGTACCTGGCTCCTGCCATCAGATCAGCGCGCTGCGCCAGCCGCAGCATGCTGGCCGCAGCGGCCATTGGAGGGTGAACCAATGGCAAAAGGAAGACCTTTCTCTCTGTCTCTCTCTCTCACTGTCCACTCTGCCTGTCAAAAAAAAAAAAAAAAAAAAAAAAAAAAAAAAAAAAAGAAAGAAACATGGATCAAATATATGCATAAGCATTCCAGGGACAAATGATTAAGCTTGTTGAAGAATCAGACAGTTTGAAGGCTCTAGGTTGTGGCTCCAGGGTTGGAAGTTCTAGAAGATGAGATCATTAGGATAAAGTTAAACTTGACAATTAGTTGCTCCTAGTAATTTTAGTATTTGTATGGTAGTGGCTGGAACAAACTGTCAGGAGATGTTATTTATAAAAATCGAAACAAATCAAAATCACTAGCTAGGCAGTGCTATGGTTTGGTTTGCTGGGTGTTGTTCAAGTAGAGGCTAAAACCCAAGAGAAAGTGCCGGTTCACTTGATCGAAGTGTGCCAAGTTTACCATGCTGACCCTGTCTCCAGACTGGGTTCAATGATCCTTTTTTCATTTCCAAATTTCCAACAGAACCTTATGCTTACAGCCATCCTAGGCATGATCACATTTTATAGTCTCTTTTTTCTGCTTACTTATCTGTTTATTAGATTTTGAGGCCCTTGAAAATAAGAAACACAGAGATTTAAAAAAAATTTAATTTCTATAATCCAAAATTTAGCATTATGCCTAATAGAAGCAGTAAATAAGCTTCGCTTGATTTGTTTGATGTAACGTAATTTGATTTAGCACCCAATTCCTATTTGCTCAAAAAATTCCTCATTATTAAAACGCTGACTGCTCCCAGATTGTCCAGCACAGAAGACACTACTGAGAATGGATTCATCTGCAAATGGGGGTGCCTGGGTTTGGATTCTGGTTCAGCCCTCCATTCCAGCTTCCTGCTAATGGGCACCCCGGGAGGCAACAGGTGATGGCTCAAGTACTTGGCTTCCTGCCACCCACCTGGGAGACCAGGTTTGAGTTCTTAGCTCCTGGCTGTGACCTTGCTCAGTCCTGCCTGTTGTGGGCATTTGGGGAGAGAGCTGGCATTTGGGGAGTGAGCCAGCAGATAAAGATCTCTCCCCTGATGCTCCAAAAATTGTACAAGTTCCTCATTTTCTCCTTTTGCCACCTGGATATTTTAGACATTCACTGGCCTGGATAGTCACAATCTTAGCTACTTTCTTTGGAGCCAGAAGCATACTTGGAGGGAATCTTTTTGGGGTAGGAGGCATCCGCTAAGCCACATGCAAAAGAAGGAGGAGACAGTGAAATACTTGCTTTCCTACTGCAGCCAGACTAATGTGATTATTTGAATTTGTCAAGGAAATTAACTACTGGGGACTTGCTGTTTTGAACAGAGATTTTGTATGAGATTCTTTGCAAAAATTAAAGGTACAAAGAAAGGAAGGAAAGAAGTGGATTGAGGGAGGGAGAAATGAAGGGAGGGAGGTATGGTTATCTTTTCAGAACTGTATCTATGAACTACATGAAATCTGTTCTCTTTGTATTAATAAAAATAAATAAGGAGAAAATATATGTCATGCATATTTTTTTCTGTGGAGAAAACTGGATTTTCAAAGGGACCTGAGGCCCAAAGAGGCTGATATCTACTGCTTAGTGCAAGTAAACAGAATTTGATTTTCAAACATGAACCTTCTAATTTGATGTGAAATTTCTTTAATGGAAGGACAATATCTGAGCCTCTTTGTATTTCTTGTATCTTGTACAATGGATCCAGCGCTTAGCAATCAATAGGTGTTTGTTTGAATAAAATGCTTTGATACTAAGAGCAAAGCTTACTTGAAAATCATCACTATCCAAGAATGACATCATTTATCATTGTGTTTTGTTCTAAGAATTGTGGCAGGAGTCACCCCTACAGCAGTGGCAGGATAGCCCCCACAAAGGACTGCCCCAAACCATCCTGAGATGAGGCAAAGAAAGAGGCACTTAAATGCCAGATCGCGTAGTACAGAGCATTGATTAGGATGTTGCAGTGTATCCTAGGGATAGACTGCAGGAGAAACGACATGTTCCTGGCTAAGTTTGCAATAACGGTGTAAGGGCAGGGAATTTATAAGAAGGTGTAAGGAATGTTGGCTCAGGGCCAGGACCAGTTTCTTTCAACAAGCCAAACACCTTTGTCAGTGCCTGGGAATGTCCAAGGCCCAGCTTGGGCTCAAGCCTTCTAGAAAAAACCTGCAGCTGATGTGGTCACAGAGCAGTTAAAGCATTCTTTGATTTTTCCATCAGGACAAAGAATGAGAGCTGGTAAAGGCCAAGAGTTGAGGGAGACTGAGGAGCCCTACATGTTGCTCCTCACCCCACTTAATGTAGGTATGCTGACTTGCAAGGTTTACTGGGAGGAATTTACCTCTTTCTGAAGTAGCAAGCATTTTTGACTTTATTTGTGTATTTAAAAATTTGTACCCTTTCTATGTTCAAAAACCACCACTAACTTTTATTTGTAGGGATACTTAATATTTGTAAAAATTTTACATTAAATCTTATGACCCTCTGGAATACATAGGTCTTCCAGGGAGTAGAACATTGGTGACATAAAAATTAAGCCTGGTTTCCCTTAGACAGGAGGCCTATTGTCTTATTTCCTTTCCTTAAACAGAAAAGAGCAGTGGTTCTGTGAGATTCCATTCCACACAGTTCTGTAACAGCAGGAAACCAGAACAATTTGAAACAGCAGGTGACTTTCCTAAAAGTTCAGGCAGCTGGGTTAGGCTACCACTTCCTCACCCCAAAGCAAAAACAGAAAAAGAAAAACCCACAATCCCCCCCCTCCCCCCCAAAGCAGTAGCGAAATCGCTGGCTCAGTAAATGTTTCTCTGTTATGGTTTAGAAAAGAACATGACTTGGAGGCCCTCTTTTCTCTCAGCTCTTCCTCCCGCCCCGGACTGTACCATTAAATCTTGGATACTGGGGTGACTGAAAAGGACAAGGAAATAAACGAGTAATTGTCAAACTTTCCCTTCCACTTCATGCATAGTGGCACTTGCCTCTTTAAGTTCAAAATAATCATAATCAGTTCAGGGCTTGCTCTGCGTGCAAGGTCACTGCAAGAGTGAACACTGAACTTTGGACTCCAACTGAGGGGTGAGTAAACAACAGGACTATAAATACCAGAGCCTCTTGTGGCTTTGTGGAGCTGCCCAAGCCAAGCAGAGAGAAAGGAAGCAGGCCTGGGAAGGGATTGTGTAAGTAGGAGACCTGTGTTTTGCAATACTTGATTTCTTTAAGATTGGGTAAATATTTTGAATCTGGTTATTTATCTCACATAGATTATATTTAGAAAAGTGAGTAAAGGAAAAAAATTAACAATATGAAGAACAAAATAATAATAATAATAATAAAAGAGGAACAAAAATGCCTGACCGCGGGTGTGGTGGGTAAAGTTCTCTCTGGCCACAGCTGAGTTCCTACTTGATTTCTCCCCTGCCTTCTGCACACCGAGCAAGGGGAGCTAGGGAAATCTAGCACTTTTATTTTCCAAAAATCCTGTGCTATTATACAGACACTATTACATGCTCAAATTTAAATATGTTCTCCTGAGATGCAGAGTGGGAGCAGCCAGGGGAAAAAATAGGATTTGAAAAGCAGAGACTGAAAAGTGCTATTGAAATGTCCAGGGATATGGTGAGTGGTTTCAAAGTAAACATGACAATAGGTCTGCTCTGATTTCATCATCATTTAAAAAAAAATCATCTATTATTTTCACTTTATGTTTCTGTGTGGGAGCAAACTGTTGAAATCCATACTTAATGTATACTAAGCTGATCTTCTGTATATTAAGATAATCGAAAATGAATCTTGATGTGAATGGAAGGGTAGAGGGAGTGGGAAAGGGGAGGGTTGTGGGTGGGAGGGACGGTATGGGGGGGAAGCCATTGTAATCCATAAATCGTACTTTGGAAATTTATATTCATTAAATAAAAGTTTAAAAAAAAAAACAAAAAAAAAAAAAAGAAAGAAACATAAAAGAGTCAAGTGGGAGAGAGCAAGTTCATCCCACACTGCAGAAATGGTCATTTTTAAAGAAGTTAGAATCCTTGTCACAATCAGGTGCTCTGTGATTAAATGCAGAGTGGAGAATGGAAGCTTTCTGGTGACTGAGGGACTTTAAGATGCTGGTCTGAAGTTAGGTGGAACAGAAGGAAAAAGTTTCTGTATGTTCTATCTTTTAATGGGAACTTTTAAACAAATGTAGCTCTGTAGGTGGACAACAAATC
The DNA here is from genome assembly GCF_051225735.1 of Oryctolagus cuniculus. Classification (NCBI taxonomy): domain Eukaryota; kingdom Metazoa; phylum Chordata; class Mammalia; order Lagomorpha; family Leporidae; genus Oryctolagus; species Oryctolagus cuniculus. The sequence continues at coordinate 68,119,333 of NC_142880.1, read as the reverse complement.
TAGATTTTGTAATTTAAATGCGGAAAACAAATTTATTACTGAGATGTAAATTTTAATTTCTGGTTTTTATTGTATCAGCTTATAGTAAATTCAATTTTACTATTTATTCTCATTATTTTTATTTATCTGATAGCCATAATGAAATTATTGTGTAAAATGATTTTAAGAAAATGAAAATGAATAGCCTATTATTTATAATGACAGGAAAAATCAGGAAGTGTGAAATGTTTAATGTAATGCCCTCTGCTGATGGCTTACTTTTTCATCAAAAACCAAATGAGGGAAATAGTCTTATCTTTATATTCCCCACTGAGCTATTTTAAACTGTGTGCTCGATGACATGAGACTACCCAGTGGTGATTTTATGCTGAAAGCTCTCTAACTAATGAATTTATGGTTAAAAATAAAACAGGGAAAAATATAGTCATACTATTAAGAAAAGAGAACAGCTTGAGTTTTGTTGTTCTCTTTATCATCTTAGAGCATAATAAAAAGAAACATGGCTGCTATAATTATTCCAAGATGATTTAACTAAAAACTATCAATATACTGCAGAAGCTAAAGGGTCATGTATTAGATTTGAGAGAACTGGTTTGAATCCAGTCTCTCTTGTGACTTACTTCCGATGCAATCATAGATAAAATGCCTAACTCTCTTTTAGCCATAATTTTTTCAACTGCAAAAGGAGTAGTATTCACATAGTATTTTTAAGAACTGACATGACACATAAATGTGCATGGTGCCACCTGCATATGGTTCTATAAATGCTCAATAAGTGATAACTATAATAAGTACAATTATCAATATTAATCTTATTCCAAAGAAATTTCCTAGATTTAGTCCATGTCTTCCCTTGTTAAATATTATAGTTTTAATGAATTAATAGTTGGAATGACCTCAACAGTAATTTAATTTATCCTCTCTCTCCCTCTTTCTTTAGTTTGTATCTTACTAAGATATCCCATCTGAACTGGGATTTTGAGGTTTTAAATAAAAAAGGATAATGAGGTTTAAAAAAATTCTATCTGTATCTGTGCATTAGAGAGTAGATCAGTTAATTTCTTGCTGTTCTGCTTGCTTTTAAATACTTGGCTCACTGTAGCTAACTTATCATTAACTGTCCTCCCATCCAAAAATGCTTTAACTTTTTGTTTTTCTCAAATCTCACATTAGTGCTGAAAATGTACTAACTTCCCTTCCCAGTTTTGGAATTTTCTTCTGATTTCTCTATATCAAAATGGGCTTGAATTACCTGTGTGGATTTTGTTTTGCTCATTTCTGCTGGGTGTGTCCTTTTTTTCACCTCCCTACAATTTACTTCTCTCTCTCTCTCTCTCTCTCTCTCTCTCTGTGTGTGTGTGTGTGTGCGTGTATTTCTCTGTTGAGAGAGCTAGCTCTTAACATTTTAACTGACCTACAGAGAAGGCTTATCTTTCTATCCAAGAATGTGCTGTTTAGTTCCAGAAACTTTCTGAAAGTAATGGCAGCCAATAAGTAGACTGAGTGAGTGTAGATTTCAGTGAATCTTAGATGGCGCAAAGGGCAATGGCTTGTGCTATTTCTCCTTCATCAGGTTTTCCCATCCTTTGTCATATTTATTTCGGGGGTAGTAGTAATATCTGGCAGGCTGTTTTGTATCTGTTGAGATTCAAATCCTTTGATAATTTGATAGCTAGACTTTGAGGCATAAAAGAAACAAAACCCAAGACATTTATAAATATAGAAGGTTTGAACCTGAAGAGCTAAGGGCCCAACCTGAGCCACATTCACACTGATAAACTGTCCTCATTGCTCCCTCCATTCTTCCTGAGTTCTTTCTATTCCGGCATTTTTGATTTCAGTGCAAAATCCCCTACTTTCTCTCTCCTTTTTTGGATCAGTAGAAGATAGAAAGAAGCAGTCAGAACTTGTTGCATCACAAACAAAAATCAGATTGTGTGTGCAAAATGGTACTTGGCTATAAAAGTTATGGTCTGAGCACTTTTCAATACATGTGTTTCTAAGGAAGAGCCTGGCTGCCTGATCAGGCAGATTTCCATAGCATGCTTAACTAAGAATATCTTGCCAAACCAGATAGTTGAGCTGCTTTGACAATTCACTTGCTTCAAGCTGATACTGTCCCCTTTATAGGATGATTTAGTGCAGACAGGCTTATCACAATGGGAAATGAGTCCAACAAAATAGATGAGCTTAAGACAGAACCAGTGGGCTAGGTATTTACAGGAAAAAGAATTATATTTGATGGATTTATAGCAATTCATAGTTATGACTATGAAGTCAATGATGAAGAAGACTACAGATTTTCTCTTTCACAGGACACAATCCCAGCAATGTGGAAAAGCCTGGGGCTTGCCCTGGCTCTCTGTCTTCTCCCCTGGGGAGGAACAGAGAGCCATATCCCAAGCTCAATATGTAAGCAACCACCATCTTGGAGCATAGCAGAACAAGATCCAATGCTGAATTCCTTTGGTTCAGTAACTGTGGTTGCTCTTCTTCAAGCTAGCTGATACCTGTGCATTCTGCAGGCATCCAGGTAAGATAATCTTGTTGTGGTTTAGGATATATTTAGGGTAAAGTCATTAAATGCATTACATAAATAGTTAAATAAGATAAAAACAGAAACAGTGCACTTCTTAAATTGCATTTTTGAAAAAAATTGTGTTTGCATAGGATATATTAAAAGGAGAAGAGTAGGAGGATATGCATTAAAATGTTTACAATGACTTTCTTTGGGTTATTGAAAGTTTTTGTTTGTGGACCTGTATTATAATGCCCTACTAAATATATATACTTTTGTAATGAAAATGCCCTTCAATATAATGAGAAGAGTAGAATGAACACTAGACTGACTATAAAATGTACTGGGTCATTTAACAAATATGTACATTTATAAAACATGTCAGGTTCTTCGCCAACTATTCATTGAGTAAAATTCTGTGTATAAGATGAATTTTAAAAACTCATATACTTTATATGGTTTATTGGAAGACTAAGTGAGCCAGTTTGTGCAAGCATTTAGCATAAGGTTTTAACTAAGCACACATTATAAGAAATTGGGTCAGTCAAAAATAAGGAGAGTTTCATGTAGAAAACAACAGAATGAGAAAGAAGAGAGAAGAAACCACTAATGAAATAATTAATTTTATGTATTTTTATATTATATATTTATTTAATAAATATTAATTTTATGTATTTTCCCCCAAATATTTTAGATTGGAAGAGCTACGAGTAAAACTGGAAAAAGAAGGCTATTCTAATATTTCGTATGTTGTCATTAATCATCAAGGAATCGATTCTCAATTAAAATACATACATCTTAAAAATAAGGTTTCTCACCATATTCTTGTCTATCAACAAGAAGAAAATCAAACAGATGTCTGGACTCTCTTAAAAGGATCCAAAGATGACTTTCTCATATATGACAGGTGTGTATACACACATACACACACACACACTCCAAATAGCAATCTTCTTTAAAATTAAATACAATGCCATATTTTGGTCCTCATCTCATATAACCTATTTAACATTTAGAAGTGAAAACTACTTGTTTTTGAAACCCTCTCATGCTCTACTGCTTTCCCCCATATCTCTCCTCCTCCACCTCTTTATCCTTTCCATCCACCTCTTCTTTCTTGTTCTTCTTACATTTTCTTTGGCTTATTCTGTACATGGTTGTGTTATTCAGGACTACTTGGGTTTCCTTCTTTTCACACTCTGTACATTCTGCCCATATAATCTCATCTATTCCTTGACTACAATTACAACCTATATTCTGAGGATCCCAAACATATATACAAAGTTCAAACACAGTGGCTGAATTCCACTTCATTATGTCTACTTCACAGACACTTTCACCAACATCTCAAATTCAGTTATTCAAATCTGGACCGATGTAGCTTTTTCTAAAAGTTGCTTCTATTTAACCTTTGTGTAAATTATATAAAGCAAACTTCTTAGAAGTAGATGTAGCCACCCACTGGGGCAATTAATTCAAAATCTTCATCACCCTGTGCCAGTCATCATCTAATATCAATAGGATATCACAAACACCATCAAGTGTGGTAGGCTTGCTGAAATTAACTCATTATAAAATTGTGTGGCAGTGAAGTACTACTTATTTTTATCACAAATTCCAGTTTGCATCAATCAAACTTTGGATTCTAGATCTTCATAGTACTTATCTTGTCTTCACAATCACCTTTTTTTTTTTTTTTTTAAGATTTGTTTATTTGAATGTGTGAGTTACAGAGAGGCAGAAGCAGAGAGAGAGAGAGAGAGAAAGAGAGAGAGAGAGAGAGACAAAGAGACAGAGAGACTCGGTCTTCCATCTGCTGGTTCATTCCCTAAATGGCCACGACAGCTGGAGCTGGGCTGATCTGAAGCCAGGAGCCAGGAGCTTCTTCTGGGTCTCCCATGTGGGTGCAAGGGCCCAAGGACTTGGGCCATCTTTTACTGCTTTCCCAGGTGATAGTAGAGAGCTGGATCAGAAGAGGAGCAGCTGGAACTCGAACTGGCATCCATATGGGATGCTGGTACTGCAGGTGGTGGCTTTATCTGCTATGCCACAGTTCCAGCCTCCATGATCACTATTTCAAGTTACTTCCCCGTTACCACTCCTAGAGATTTTTGCATCCTCACTTGATTCCTTATTGCTTTGCATTTAAGAGCAAGTGATTTAAAATAAGACATTTACTCTTATTTTATTATCAATTACTCATTTTCAAAATAAGCCCATTAGAGTGTTTGGTTTTAATATTTTTGAAATGACTTTCTTGAAAGCAAGGCCTGCTATTCCAGTAAGGAAATAAGGAAAATAGCTGAAACATTTTTTCCCTATAAATTGGCATTCTGGCTAAATAAAAAGAAGAATCAATTTGTATAGTATATTCAATTTTAACTATTTTTTCATATAAATAACCATGGTTTGCAGACCATGCTTGTTTTTTTCCTAATTAATTAGTAACTTAAAGGTTATGCACCTGGATTTTTTTGGTAGATATTTATTTATTTATTTATTTATCCATTCATTCATTCATTCACTCATTTGAAAGTCAGAGTTATGGAGAGAGAGAGAGAGGGAAAGGCAGAAAGAAAAAAGTTATCTTTCTTCTGCTGGTTCACTCCCCAGATGGCTGCAATGGCCAGGGCTGTGCCAGGTTGAAGGCAGAAGCCAGGAGCTTCATCTGGGTCTCTCACTTGGGTGGCAGGGGCCCAAACACTTGGGCCATCTTCTGCTGCTTTTACCAGGCCATTGGCAATGAGCTAGATCAGAAGTGGAGGACCCAGGACAAGAAATGGCAGCACCTATATGGGATGCCAGTATCACAGGCAATGGCTTTACCAAATGTGCCAAAATGCTGGCCCTTATATCTGGATTAAAAAAAATCATTTATTTACTTAATTGAAAGGCTGAGTGACAGAGAGAGAGGAAAATACACAGATTGTCCATTCACTGGTTCACCCCCAGATGACACAGACAGCTGGGGCTGAGCCAGACAGAAGCAGGAGCCCAGATCTCCATTTGGGTCTCCCATGTGAATGGCAGGGAGATAAATACGTGGGCCACGTTCCACTGCCTTCCCAGATGCATTACTAGGGAGCTGGACTGTAGGTAAAGCAGCCAGCACTGGAATTGGCCCTCTGATATGGAATGCTGGCATCACATGTGGAGGCTTAAACCACTGTGCCAAAATGCCATCCCCATGTCTGGATTTCTGTACCTTAAACTATGTTAATCATTTAAGTATAATCTGCATGAAACTGATTTTGATCCCATGAACAAATAAAACATTCATATTTTGAGAGAAAATACAATGTATACAAATGCATACATTATCTGCTGTTATAAACATTCTTAATTGGTACTTTGTTATTTCCTGCCTTCGGATCGGCCATTGGAGGGTGAACCAATGGCAAAAGGAAGACCTTTCTCTCTGTCTCTCTCTCTCACTATCCACTCTGCCTGTCAAAAAAAAAAAAAAAAAAAAAAAAGACCATTATACCTATAATGCCTATCTCAAACCATGCATGAGTAGGATAATAATATGGAACATAATGTAATAATATTGTATTTTTCCTTTTTGTTAGATGTGGCCGTCTTGTATACCATCTTGCTTTGCCTTATTCCTTTCTAACTTTCCCATATGTAGAAGAAGCTATTAAGATTGCTTACTGTGAAGAAACATGTGGAAACTGCTCTCTCATGGTACTTTTCTTAATTATTTTTAGTGGGGGAAAAAAGGGACATATTTAAGAGCTATCTAAATAAGTTCATTTTATGATCAATTAGCTAATGAATTTCTTGATGATGTTCTAAAGAGAAAAAAACAATAATTTTATAGTTATGTAAATTTTGTTATATAATACACTTTGCAACAAAATGCATGCAACTGGAGACCATTATACTTGGTATAGTAAGCCAATACCAAAAATCATGTTTTTTCTGATATGTGGTATACAAAAAATGTATAAGAATGAAACTGACATCTTATGATTTGGTTATTGTTTTTAATCCTTGTCTATACTCCCATAGAACAGTGGTCTTTCTATGTTTTACTTGTTGAACATTATGGTTATAGTGCATTAAGCTTGTGATTATAAAGTAAATTGAAATTAGGTTATTGGAAAAATTAAAGAAAAAAGAAAGGAAGGGGGTTTAAGAGAGGGAGGGAGAGGAGTATGGTTATCTTCTTATAATTGTGTCTATGAAACACATGAAATCTGTTCTCCTTACATTAAAAAATAAGAAAAACACAATTTTAAAAGGTGTATATTCCTGCATTTATCTAGCAGGGCTTTAGAAAGTAAAAATCAATATAAACAATATATTTTCATTACCACCAAGAGATGTGAAAGGTTCCATGTAGTCAAGTGATTTTTAGGATCTGATATTGGGTGACTTCACTGTGATCTAAGTTCTTTTAGCCAATTTACCTACTTTTGTTTCTGCAGGTATAAATACAATAGTCTGACTTTCTCCTTAAGTATTTAATGAAAGGTGTAGATGTTGAGACTAAAACTTCATTTCTCTTCCATTAACATGATGCTAGAAAAGCAAAGTCAACTTTGTCCAATTTAATTAGCAGAAGTTTCTTACATGTGACCTTTACAAATTATCTTTCTTACATTCCCGCTAAATGTATAAACTTAATAAATGAACTATAAATTTCTTCCAGACTCCAGAAGATGAAAGCTTTTGTAAAAATGTGTCTCTGGCTACTGTGGAAAAAGTAAGTGAGGCTCTGCGGCCACATCACCATCACACGCATCATCACAAGCACGGGCACCAGCATCTTGACAGCAGTGAACTTTCAGAGAAGCAGCACCCAGGAACACCAGATGCTCCTCTTCATCTCCCTCCTTCAGGCCTTCATCACCATCATAAGCACAGGGACCAACATAGGCAGGGGAACCAGGAGAGCTGAGATATGCCCGAAAGTGAAAGTTTGCAGCTTTCACTTGTACGAAAGAAGCTCTGACAGAGGGGATGTTTAAATCAGTTACGGTGTAAGATGCTCAAAAAGTCAGAGCTAGCTCCAAGTAGCTGTTGCTGCCATTGTCGACATCTGATATTTGAAAACACAGGGTCTGCAGTCACCTGACGGTGTAGAGAAAACCTCCCATCATTATGTAGCTGACAGGGACTTCTGGCAGAGGAGAACGTCATTGAATCTTGTCAGTGACGTTTGCCTCCTGCTGCCTGACAGACAAGTCAGCAGCTCAAGCCCACAGAAGCCAGCACTAATTGAAGCTGAAATAATTTGGCAAAAAAGTGAAAATGACCTTCAAACTAAATATTTAAAATAAGATATTGGAGTTCTCTCTAAAGTCAGTCTCGATGCAATTTCATTTCCAGAATTTTTACAAGCTACCTAATTAGTGAAACAAAACTAGAATTGGATTCGTGCAAACATGGAGAAATGGAATAGATTGGCTTCCAAACATTGAATTACACATTACAGAAATTTTGAACCAAAAATATTTTTATAATGGGGCAACTGAAAGGTGATTGCAGCTTTTGGTTAATATGTCTTTCTTTTTCTTTTTCCAGCATTCTACTTGCATTAATGATAACAGAAACGTAAACTATGACCTAGGGGTTTCTGTTGGATAATTAGTAATTTAGAATGGAGAAGGAACAACAAAGACATGTTTTCCATTTTTTCTTTACTTATCTCTCAAAAACATTATCTTTGTAATCTTACAGTTTAGCTGATTAAGTCTTTAAGGAAAGAAATAGATTCTGTTTTTTTTTTAAGACTCAGAAACACTTAACATATGAATATTCTTCTAAAAAGCATATGTCTCTACATTTTAAATATGCATTTATCTCTTTATAGCTAAGACTCATATCTTGATTTTTACTTTCCCATATGAATAAAGCCTTTGTATCTTCCTCTTTATCTAACATTGCATCACACTCTTCTGAATTTTTAGTGTCTGTCTTGAAAGATATAAGGGGAGAGAGAAAAGAATGTTGTCTATCTTTAGGCTGCTCAGAGTATCTCCATATTAATGATGGTTTAACAGGTAAACTAAACCCTATGAACCTGAATTTCTTTATGGATAATACTACTAAGTGAGAATGCAGTTCACATTTGGATACCATACAGGTTTGTCTTAATAAACTCAATAAAAAAGTTTAAAGCTGTCTCTTATTTATTATTTAGGCAGTATGCTTACAACTAAAATATACGTGACTTTTTCAATTGTTTTTAAAGAACTTAAATAGCAACTAATGAATTTGCTGCTATACTCAAAATCGTCTACGCTTAAGGTGAGAATCTTTGCCAACAGAAAGGCGTTGCTCTAAATCACGAATGGTGTTACGAAGACCTGCAATCTCTTTGTTTTTTTCATCTTGAAGATGTTGAAGCTTCTAAATGAAGCAGAAAAAGTGTGTTATTGCAATTCAGAAATAATGAGGTCAAGTAAAAATACCAACAAAACAACAATAAAAATATACTCTGGTTAAGCTTGTTTTTAAAAATATACCTTTGAAAGATCTATAATTTCAGCTTTGTGTTACTTATTGTGGGAGAGGGGTAAAGCTGGTATAAGGATACAAAAAACACCGTGAAATATGTTGTTAATAAATATTAGATAATTTTTTTTGACAGGCAGAGTGGATAGTGAGAGAGACAGAGAGAAAGGTCTTCATTTTGCCGTTGGTTCACCCTCCAGTGACCGCCATGGCTGGTGTGCTGCGGCCGGCCCACTGCGCTGATCCGAAGGCAGGAGCCAGGTGTTTCTCCTGGTCTCCCATGGGGTGCAGGGCCCAAGCACTTGGGCCATCCTCCACTGCACTCCGGGGCCACAGCAGAGAGCTGGCCTGGAAGAGGGGCAACCGGGACAGAATCCGGTGCCCCGACCAGGACTAGAACCCGGTGTGCCGGCACCGCTAGGTGGAGGATTAGCCTATTGAGCCGCGGCGCCAGCCTAGATAATTTTTTATAGAAACATATTAAGAAAATTATTTTCTTAAGCAACAGTCATGGAAGAAAACTCACATACCCTTCTGTAGATACTCTGTGGCAAAACAGTAGCATCTGGATATGATTTTGATTTAGTCTGAACTTTTGCTAGTTTGGCATTGAACTGAAACAAGTTTAAAAAAGTTATTAAGAACATTCTAGTAAAACAATTAGAAACAAGCATGTCCATAAAATAAATATAATTCATGATATCCAACATATAATCTGTAATTTACATACATTGTCTATACAACATTATGAAAAAATATTTCATTAAGAAACAATTTTAAAAAGCAAAAAATATTCCAACAAATTTGACTCTGTTGGATATTAAAATTATCTGGGGAACTTTTTAAAAAAGTACCAAGTGCTTGGGCACCACTTCAGATTCTAGGGTACGGCTAGCACCATCTTTTACCTAAAACATCAGATGACCCCATCAGCCTGCCAGGGTTGAGAATCTAGTTTAGCTTAAAGATGAATAAAAATATTTTTACATTATCTTCAGCATACTTCTGCAAAGAAAATACAGTTCCATTAACAATTATTGGAAAAAAATTCATATATACTTTTGTAGAAACATTGAGACTTAGTGATAGAGTTGGATATGATTTTGTTGATTTAGTTTAAATTCTTGCTGGTTCAAATTTAGCTGAATCAGTATTAAAATTTCTGAATTTCTTCTAAAATTTCTTTTGTGCAGCATTTTATTATACTTCTCTTTAGATTTGTTTTATTGAGTCTCTTTGATAAACAATAACAACAAACTCTCAGTGACACTGTGTTTTGGTTTGGGGCGAGAAATGTGTAGTTATGATGAAGACAACCAACAGAATTTTGAATACCAATCAAATAACAGGCTTGGGATAGTCTAGTGACAGAGACCAGATGGCAAAGAAAATACAAATTCCCAGCTAGTGGATTGGAAATTGGTGGTAGATCAGAAATAAGACCTATCATATTTCAGCCTTGTCAGTAGTTTGTGGGTATACTTGGTCAGAAGTAAGCAACAGTAGCAGTAACAGCAAAGAGCCTCTAAAGCTAACATAAATTTCCTTTCTACCTAATGATTACACATGGTTTCTCACCAAACACTCCAGAGGTATCAGAGTTTTGAGAAAATGAATAGTAAGTAACTAACTTAAGACTCGCAAATTTATACAACAGAAATTAAGGTGGGAGTTTAAGTTTGGGGAAACAATGCGAAGAAGTATGGAAAGGAAGATGGGTAGAATATAGAAAAAAATTTAAGGACAGTTTTCTTGTCAAAATATCAATATCTCTGAGAGTCTGACGTCAACTGAAATAACTAAAAATGCTTTAGAGCAGAGTGGAGTTTTGGCCTGCAAGATACCTTATTTGAAGTTCCTTTAAGATACCCTATTCAAAATTCTTTTAAAATGTTATTTTAGGAATCTGGTGTGCTTGCCTCTACAATTTTTTATGATGATTTATTTATTTACTTGAAAGGCAAAGTTACAGAGAAAGAAGTAGAGACAGACAGACACAGAGAGTGAGAGAGATCTTCCATCTATTGGTTCACTCCCCAAAGGGCTGCAATGGCCGGGGTTGGGCCAGGCTGAAGCCAGGATCCAGGAGCTTCTTCTGGATTTCCATATGGGTGCAGGGTCTCAAGGATTTGTGCCATCCTCTGTTACTTTCCCAGGCATATTAGTAGGAAGTTGGATTAGAAGTGGAGCACCTGGGACTTGAACTTGTGCCTATATGGCATGCTTGTGGCACTGCAGGCCATGGCTTTAACCTGCTGTGCCTCAGTGTTGGCTCCTACAATATATATATATTTTCCCCTAGGAATTTATTAGGGAGAAATTTGTCTTTTTTATCCCAAACAAAACAGGAGGAATTTCTAGTTGGCTTTCCAAGTTTCTACAATTTCTCCTGGAATGGTAGTCTTAAGAAGCCTGCAGGGAATGGCTGTAAGAAGCAGGTAACCCCTCAGTTATCTGTCCCCTTGTCCAGAAGCAGCAACATCGCTGGAAAGCAAGACCTTTTGAGCAAGTGAAGAGTCCCACCTTCAGGTTAAGTGCTGAAAGGCAGCGTAGCTGGTGGATGGTGCTTGAGCATGGTATTTGATAGAGAATGAGCTTGTGTAAAGAACTGTTTCTAGTCCTGAAATGTGTCTAATTGTGATAAAAATACTTGAAGTATGTTTTATAATAAGGAATGATTCCTTAAGTTTAGCAGATTCTTAAACACCTACCTCCAGGTGTAGTTTGATTATTTCATTTTGTTTTCTCTTTTCTTGAGTTTCTAATTTTACTTTTAACTCTGAAATTTCCATCTCCTTTTTCTTTATTAGTTCATTGTACTTTTCTTCATTTAATTCAACTAAATAAAACAAAAATAGAATTCAGTTAACATTTTACAAATATTATACACCTGTAGTTTTAGTATTTTAAAATTTACAAGAAAGTAAATTTTTAAAATAAAATATATTTTAGAATTTATTTATGGTTAGGGTAGCTTTTATGTATTTTTGACAATACTCTGAATAATGGTTGAAACACAGTGGTCACTTACCAAGTACTTTTGTATGAATTAACTAGATTTTACTCTAAAATAGCCAAGACCTAGAAAATAAGAAGATTAAGTGTTTTAAGAGTGACACAAGCCTGGGTTTCTAGGCACACAGGGCCTTGACTACTATTAACACCAGAGTAAAATAATGCTCCTGTTGTACACTTTTATGTCATCAGACCTCTCTCATATCCATGTCATATTTTTATGCTTCATCCAATTTTCTCTAATCTTCTTTATTTCTGTTAAAGACATCATGCCATATAGGATGGGAGGACAAGGACATCTTTGATTTTTAAAGAGAAGAGTCAATTAGTCCACAAATCCCATGCACAACTATTCTACTACTTACTTAGTTTCAGGCCTCATTTTTCCTCACTTGGACTCTATGGCCAGTCTCTATCACCAGTCTGTACTCTGTCCCACTATTGCCAGGTCATTATTCCTAAATCATGCTTCTAAATATGGTCATCACTTTTTCAAAAACCTTTAGTCACTTCTTAATTCTTTAGTCTTACAACTAAAGAAGTCACAGAATCTAGCCCTAGTCATAGTGTCTGGCATTTATTTGTTGAATCTTTTTGCAACAAAAAGATAGGAAATGAATTTGCATGGTATGTTCCTCTTCATCTTTTGCTTTAAGTATTTCATTATCTTTATATTTTAGGGATGTCTTCTGAAAGCAGCATATTAGAAGATTTTAATTTTTTATCAAATATGACAATGTTTGTCTTTTAATTGGAACATGTAATCAAGTTTTATCTAATGCATTTACTGATTTGTTTTGGTTTATATCTACAAGATTATTATTTTTTGCTGGCTTTGTGTCATGTTCCTTTCTCATTTGCTTTCCTTTGGATTGAATATTACCATTCCTCATTTTTCTCTCCTTATGCCCTGTTTATCCTTAGTTTGACATATGTTATTTTCCTCTTCCTTTAGTGTTTATCCTAGTGATCATGAATATTTAATTTATTAGAATCTGATAAACTTAGTAATTTTATGACTGTTACAGACATTATAAAAATCTTCAGTGCTTTAACACTGTTTACTACTCCTCTATCATTGGTGTTTTTGTACAATCTTAACCAAATTAGAAATATGTTTCTCTCAGCATTCCCTTGATATTCAAAAGATGTGGGATGTAAAGTAAAGTAGACACTAATTTTTTCTGAAGGTCAGTGTAGGATGCCAGGCCATGCTGCAGTTGACAAATGGTGTTGCTGATCTTCTGGTTTGCCAAATTAGCAGCTATTAGCTTCTAAAGGTCAATGTACAGCTCCAGGCAATACTGCAATTCATGTAAGTTGTCACTGGTCACTGGATTCCCTTACTACTATGAAGAAGCATTCCATTTCAAAGCTTCTAAAACTCTAACCAAATTTCATCTTCTATGAGTCTTAGGATATAAGTACTTGAAGCCCCATGGGAAAGGGTATTAATTATCTCTTCCTGTCAGTTGCCATATCACCAAAGTTGATAGAGGTTCAAGAAAGATGAAGGTTCCAGACTGTCCTTTCTCTTTTCCATTTCATTTCTAGTTTTTCTTTCTCAATGTAAATCTTTTTGACTACAGCAACTTCAAGCCTTCACTACATGAAGAAACAACTGTCTTTCACAGATGTCACTATCATTATCTAAGTCTCATATGATCTTTACATTTTTTCCTTTTTAAATTTATTTTTAAAGGAATTTTTGTTAGTACATTAGATTCTCAGGGTCAAATCAAATGATTGGTAATTACCACAACACAATTCTCATCAATTTTCATGTAATACAAACAGAATAGATTTAATGTAGTTCATAGATACAATTCTTATTTTTTTAAGATTTATTTATTTTTCTGAAAGGCAGAGATACAGAGACAGAGGCAGAGATAGGGAGAGAGGTCCTCCATACGCTGGCTCACTCTCCAGATTGCTGCAATGGCTAGAGCTGCGCCAATCCAAGACAGGAGTCAGGAGCTTCTTCCGGTCTCTTATGTGGGTGGAGGGGCCCAAGGACTTGGGCTATCTTCTGCCACTTTCCCAGGCCATAGCAGAGAGTTGGATCAGAAGTGGAGCAGCCAGACTCAAACTGGTGCTCATATGGGATGTCAACACTGCAGGTGGTGGCTTTCACCTGCCATGCCACAGCGCCAACCCCTATAGATACAATTCTAAGGATATCATGACACTTTCATTTCTGCCTCCCTCCCTCTCTACTTATCCCTTTCTTTCATTTCCTTATTTCTTTCTGTCTTCCCTCCCTCCCTCCTGCCCTCCCTCGTTCCTTCCTTCCTTCTCATCCTCCTTCTTCTCATCCTCCCTACCTCCCTCACACCCTCCCTTCCTTTCTTCTTTTTTGAGACAACATATTATTAATTTATATTATAGTCAAAGGCTTAATGTGTCACTAAATAAAGAGTTCAACAAGTGAAAAGTAAAAAGACCATAGGTCACTGGGAATATAGCCAAATACTGTAACAGTAGTCAAATGAAAAATGTACATTTGACTCATATACAGTAAATTTTAAAATAATCACAGATTATTAAAACTATAGTAGTATATCATTAGTTTGACAAAGATACAAAAAAAAGTGATAAAACTGTGTTTGTAGCAATACTGACACACACAGACATTTCTTTTTCTTTTTTAAGTTTAGCTCCCACATATAAGGGAAAGAACATGGGGCATTTGAATTTGTTTTTCTGTGTCTGGACTATTTTACTCAGTGATGCCCCCCAGCTACATCCATTTTGATGCAACTGGTAGAATTTCATTTTTATAACTCAGTAATATTCCATTTTCTTTATCCATTCATCTGATGATGTTTAACAACTTGGTTGATTCCAGGTATTGGCTATTGTGAACAGTGCTGCTGCAAACATGGTGGTGCAAGTATCTCTTCGATACAATGTGTTCATGTCTTTTGGGTATATACCCAGTTACTGAGATTGCTGGATCATATGGTAAATATATTTCTAGTTTTTAAAGAAATCTCCATCCTCTTTTCCACTGTGGCTGCACTAATTTACATTCCCATCACATTATTGAAAGCATTTGTTACTCTCTGTCTTTTGGATTTTAGCCATTCTGACAGAAGTGAGGTAAAATCTTACTGTGCTTTGGATCTGCATTTCCCTGATGGGTAGTGATGTTGAGCATTTTTTCATGTTTGTTGGCCATTTGTATTTCTTCTTCTTTAAGATTTATTTATTTGAAAAGTAGAGTTGGAGAGAGAGAGAGAGAGAGAGAGAGAGAGAGAATCTTCCATCCTTGAGTTTACTACCAGGTGGCTGCAATGACCAGAGCTAGACCGGCCCAAGTCAGGAACCAGGAGCTTCTTCTGCATCTCCTACTTGGGTGCAGGTCCCCAGGCACCTGGGTCACCCTCTGCTGTTTTCCCAGGAGCAAAAGCAGTGAGCTAGATCAGAAGTGGAGCAGTCAGGAATCGAACCACTGCTCATATGGGATGCCAGTGTTGCAGGTTCAGCTTTACCCACCATGTCACAATGCTGTCCCTGTATTTAATCTTTTGAGAAGTGTCTTATTGAGGTCTGTTGCCCATATCTTAACTGGATTTTGTTGTTGTTGAGTTTTTTTTTTTAAATTGCTGATACATTCTGGATATTATAATCCTTTGTTAAATAGGTAGCACAAATGTTTTCCCCCATTCTGTTGGATGTCTCTTCATTCTATTGATTGCTTCCTTTGCTGTTCGGAAGCTTCAGAGTTTTGTATAATCTCCTTTGTCTAGTTTTGCTTTTGTTGCTGGTGCTTTGGAGGTCTTGTCCAAGAAGTTGTCCCTCATCTCAGTGTCTTGGAGTGTTTTGCTTAAATTTTCTTCTAGCAATTTCTTAGTCTCAGGTCTTAAATTTAGGTCTTTGATCCCTCTTGATTTGACTTTTGTATATGGTGAGAAGTATAGATCTAATTTCATTCTTTTACACATATACATCCAGTTTCTTCAGCACCACTTGTTGAAGAGATTATTCTTATTCCAATGTATGGTCTGAGCAGTTTTGTCAAAAATTAATTGGCTGTAAGTGCTTGGATTAATTTCTGGGCTTCCTGTTCTGTTCAATTGATTTATATAGGGCTTTTTTTCTTTGACAGTACCATGCTCTTTAAATTACTATAGGTTTTTAGTATGCTTTGAAGTCAGGTATTGCGGTGTGTTCAGCTTGATTTTTCTTGCTCAGGATTGCCTTGGCTATTCTGGGTCTTTTGTGATTCCATATGAATTTTAGAATTGCTTTTTCTAATATAGTAAAGAATGTCATTGGTATTTTGTTAGGGATTGCTTTGAATCTGTAGATTGCTTCAGATATTTCAGACACTTTAATGATATTGATTCTTCCTATCCATAAGAAAGAAAAATCTTTCCCTTTTTTTGTGTGTGTGTGTCCCAGATAACTTCTTTCATCAGTAATAATTTTCATTGTAGAAATATTTTACTTCTTTGGTTAAATTTATTCCTAAATAGTTGCTGTTGTTGTTGTGGCTATCATGAATGGGATTTCTCTTTCAGTGAGTTCATTACTGAAGTATAAAAACACTACTGTTTTTTGTGTGTTTACTTTGTAATCTGTAGCTTTACTGAACTGGTTTATCAATTCTAACAGCTTTTTGGTGGAGTGTTTAGGTTTTTCTATGTACAATATCATGTAGACTGCAAGCATGGATAATTTAATTTTCTCTTTTTCAACTTTGGTGCCCTTGTCTTGCTCCAGATCTGAGGGGAAATGCTTTCAGCTTTTCCCCATTCAGTATGATATTATGATATTGGGTGTTGGTTTGTCATACATATACAGCCTTTATAATTTTGAGATCTGTTACTTCTATCTCTAATTTGTGGAGGGTTTTTATCATGAAGGGGTGTTGAATCTTATCAAATTATTTCTCTGCATTTGTTTTGATGACCACATGGTTGTTGTCCTTCATTCTATTTATGTGATTTATGGTGTTAATTCACAAATGTTGAATCGCCCTCACAATCCAGTTGATCATAATTAATGATCTTTTTTGATGTGGTTTTGGATTTGATTTCCTAATGTTTTGTTGAGAATCTTTGCATCCATGTTCATTAAGGATATAGATCTATAGATTTTGTGTCTTGTCTTTGTCCAGTGTTGGATAAAGTGATGCTGGTCTCATAAAAAGAGTTTGGCAGAGTACCATATCACTCAATATTTTGCAATAGTTTGAGAAGTATTAGAGTTGCTTTGTCTTTGAATGTTTTGTAGAACTGTAGTAAAGCCATCAGGTCCTGGAGTTTTCCTTGATGGAAAACTTGATTACTGCTTCAATCTTGTCACTTGTTATGGTCTGTTTATCTTGTCTATATCTTATTGATTTAATCATGGTAGGTTATATGTATGCAGGAACTTATCCATTTCTTTGAGTTTTACCAGTTTATTAGCATATAGTTCTTCATAGTAATTTCTTATGATACTCTATATTTCAGTGGTGTCAGTTGTAATGTCTTCTTTTCTTTTTTTAAAGATTTATTTACTCATTTGAAAGGCAGAGTTACAGAGAGGCAGAGAGGAGGAGGGAGGAAGGGAGTGAGGGACAGAGGTAGGGAGTAGGGGGGTAGAGAGAGTGAGAAAGAGAGAGAGAAAGAGAGAGAGAGAGAGAGAGGTCTCTCCAACTGGCTGCAATGACTGGAGCTGGGCTGATCCAAAAACAGAAGTCAGGAACTTCTTCTGGGTCTTCAGTATGGCTGCAGGGGCCCAAAGGCCTGGCTATCTTCTACATTCCTAGGCCTCAGCAGAGAGCTGGACTGGAAGTGGAGCAGCTGGGACTCGAACTACTGTCCATATGGGATGCCAACACTGTAGGTGGTGGCCCCACCCGCTGAGCCACAGGAACAGCCCCATAATGTCTCTTTTCATCTCTAATTTTATTTGAGTTTTCTCTCTTTTTTCCTTTGTTAGTCTGGCTAGAGGCTTATCTATTTTATTTATCTTTTTTTTTTTTAAATAAACCCAGCCTTTTATTTTGTTGCTCTTTTGTTTATCAACTTCAATTTCATTTGTTTCTATGCTGATCTTTACTATTTCTCACCTCTTGCTGATTTTGGGTTTGGTTTGTTTTTGTTTTTTAAGTCATCAAGATGCATCATTAGATTTTTGAGACATTTTTAATGTAAGTACTTAAAGCTATAAACTTCCATCTTAATACTGATTTTGCTGTATCTCACAGGTTTTCAGATTTTTTGTTTTCATTTTCATTTTATTTCAGGAAAGATTTTAATTTCCTTTTTAATTTCTTCAATGACCCATTGATCATTCAGTAGTATGTTGTTTAATTCTTAAGTATTTATGAGTGTTCTATTGTTACTCTTATTGTTGATTTCTATTTTTATTCCTCTATGGTCTGAGAAAATACATGTTATGATTTCAATCTTTTTAAATTTACTGAGACTTGACTTGTGAACCAATATACGGTCTAGAAAATGTTTCATGTGCTGATGAGAAGGTGTATTCTGTAAGCAGTTGGGTGAAATGGCCCACATTAATGTCTGTTAGGTTCATTTTTTCCAGAGTGTGTTTCAACTCTGATGTATCTTTATAGATTTTCTGTCTGGATGATCTGTCCATTGATGAGAGTAGGGTATTGAAGGCACCCAATATCATTGTATTGTAATCTATCTCTCCCTTTAGGTGTAATAGTATTTGCTGTATATACCTGGATGGTCTTATGTTGGGTACATATATATTTATGATTGTTGTGTCTTCTTGATGAATCAAACCTTTTATCAAAATGTAATGTCTCTCTTTATCTCTTTTTATAGTTTTTTATTTAAAGTCTGTTTTACCTGGTAACAGGATAGCTATTCCTGCTTGTTTTTGGTTTCCAGTTGCCTGGTTTATCTTTTTCTAGCCTTTCACTTTCAGACTGTGTATATCTTTGTTTGTAAAGTGAGTTTCTTAAAGGAAGCATATATATATGTATATTATATATATATTATATATGTATTTAATAATTTCAGTCAACCTAAGTCTTTTGGCTGGGGAACTGAATTATTTACATTCATGATTAGTATTGATAGATAAGCACTTACATCTGCATTTTGTTGATTGGATACTGATTGTACCTGCTCTGTTAATGAATTTGTTGGTATCATGTGCTTTAATGATGTTTACTTCTAATGCAAGACCCCTTCACGATTTCCTGTAAGGTTGGTCTGGTGATGGGGCTTCTCTAAGAGTTTTTTTTAAATTACCTTTTGTTTACTTGTTTGTAAGGTAGAGTTGCAGACGGAGGGAGAGACAGAGAGAAAGGTCTTCCATCTGCTGGTTTACTCCCCAAATGGCCACAAAGGTCACAGCTTAGACAATCCAAAATTAGGACTCAGGAGCTTCTTCTGGGTCTTCCACGAGAGTGCAGAGTCCCAAGCTTTTGGGCTATGTTCCACTGCTTTCCTAGGCCATAAGCAGAGAGCTGTTGGGACATGAACTGGTACCCAGATGGGATGCTGGGGTACTGCAGGGGGAGGCTTAGCCTACTATGCCACAGCACCAGCCTCTCAGCTCTTTTCTTATCTGGAAAATATTTTATTTCTCCTTCACTTTTAAAGGATACCTTCATTGGATATACCATCCTCCATTTGTAATTTTTTTTTCCTTTTAAGACTTTCAATATATCATTCTATTGTCATGGTCTGTAGCATTTCTGCTGAGAAGTCTGTTGTTAATCCAGTTGGTTTTCCTTTATATGCAACTTAATGCCTTTTTCTTATTGTTTTTAGGATTCTCTCCTTATCCTTAACTCTTGGAAATTTGTCTACAATATGCCTTAGAGAAGATCTTTTTTGGCTGAATCCCTTTGGGGTCCTTAAGCTTCCTGTATCTGATGTCCATGTCTCTTTCAAGACCTGGGAAATTTTCAACTATTATTTCACTTAGCAGGTTCTCAATATCATTTTCCTTCTCTTTTGTTTCAGCATCATTATGGTATGGATATTGGATTGCTTAATGACATCAAATTTTTCACACAGACTTTCTTCATTCTTTCAAAAATCTTTTCTCTTCATTTTTGTCTGATTTTGTTATTTCAAAGGTCTTGGCCTCCTGCTCAAAAATTCTTTCCTCTTCTGATGCTAGAGCTCTCAATCATATTTTTTATTTCATTGATTGAAGATTTCATCTCCAAAATTTCTATTTAGTTCTTTTCAATGATTTTTATCTCCTTCGTGAGTTTTTCATTCACATCACTTTTTTTATGTACAGAACTATACAGCTTTACAGTTACAAACTTCATACAGTTCATAATTACAACTTTTAAGAACATGGTGATTCTTCCTACCATGCCCATCATCCCACCCACACTCCCATACCTCTTCCTCCTCCCTCACTTATTCCTACTTTTTTTTACTAAGATCTATTTTCAATTAAATTTATACACATATGATTAACTCTATGTTAAGCAAAGAGTTAAACAAATAGAATGAAAACAACAACAACAACTGTTACTCAACAGTCAAGACAAGGGCTGTTCAAAACATTGCTTCTCAAAGTGTCAATTACACAACTACAGATTGCCTTTTAGTTGCTCTGCTAGTTATCACAGGTCAGAAAGAACATGTGATATTTATCCCTTTAGGACTGGCTTATTTCACTCAGTATGATGTTTTCCAATTTCATCCATTTTGTTGCAAATGACAAGATTCCTTTTTTTTAACTGCTGTGTAGTATTCCATGGTGTATGTGTCCCATAATTTCTTTATCCAGTCTTTAGTTGATGAACATTTGGGTTGATACCATGTCTTAGCTATTGTGAATTGAGCAGCAATAAAAAGGTACAGATAACTCTTTCATATGTTGATTTCATTTCCCTTGGGTAAATTCCCAGAAGTGGGATGGTGGGTCATATGGTAGATCTATATTCAGATTTCTCAAGTTTCTACATACTGTCTTCCATAGTGTCTTTACCAGTTTACATTCCCACCAACAGTGGATTAGGGTACCTTTTTCCCCACATCCTTGCCAGCATTTGTTGTTTGTTGGTTTCTGCATGAAAGTCATTCTAATGCAGATAGGGTGAAACCTCACTGTGGTTTTAATTTGCATTTCCCTGATGGCTAGTGATACTGAGCATTTTTCATGTGTTTGTTGACTATTTGGATTTCTTCTTTTGAAAAATGTCATTTAAGTCCTTTGCCCATTTCTAAAATGGGTTGTTTTGTTGTTGTTGAGTTTCTTGAACTCTTTCTATATTCTGGATATTTATCTTAAATCAGTTGTATAGATTGCAAATAATTTCTCCCATTAAATTGGTTACTTCTTAACTTTGCTAAGTGTTTCTTTTGCAGTGCAGAAAATTATCAATTTGATGTAATCCCATTTGTCAATTTTGGCTTTGATTGCCTGTGCCCCTGGGGACTTTTCCAAGAACTCTTTGCCTATGCCAATGTCTTCCAGCGTTTCCCCAATGTTCTCTAATAATTTGATGGTATTGGGTTGTAGATTTAGGTATTTAATTCATTTTGAGTGGATTTTTGCGTAAGGTAGGAGTCCTGCTTCATAATACTGCATGTGGAGATCAAATTTTCCCAGCACCTTTTGTTGAATAGACTGTCATTGCTCTAGGGATTGATTTTAGCTCCTTTGTCAAAGGTAAGTTTGTTGTTAATGCATGGATTGTTTTCTGGCATTTATATTCTGTTCCTTTGGTCTACCCTTCTGTTTCTGTACCAGTACCAGGCTATTTTGATTATAACTGCCCTGTAGTATTTCTTGAAATCTGGTATTGTGATGCCTCCAGCTTTTTGTTGTATAAAATTGCTTTAGCTATTTGAGGTCTCCTATATTTCCATATGAACTTTAGCATTATTTTTTCTAGATCTGAGAAGAATGTCCTTGGAATCTCAATTAGTATCACATTGAATCTGTAAACTGCTTTTGAAAGCATGGAAATTTTGATGATATTGATTCCTCCAGTCCACAAACATGGAAGATTTTTCCATTTTTTTGTATCTTCTATTTCTTTCTTTAATGCTTCATAATTCTCATTGTAGAGATCTTTGACATCCTTGGTTAAATTTATTCCAAAGTATTTGATCTTTTTTGTTAGCTATTGTGAATGGGATTGATCTTAGAAGTCCTTTCTCAGCCGTGTCATTGTCTGTGTACATTAAGGCTGTTGATTTTTGTGTGTTGATTTTATATCCTGGTACTTTACCAAACTCTTCTATGAGTTCCAATAGACTTTTAGTGAAGTCTTTTGGATCCCATATATATAGAATGAAGTCATCTTCAAATAGGGATAGTTTGATTTCCTCCTTCCCAGTTGTATCCTTTTCATTTCTTTTTCTTGTCTAATGGCTCTGGCTAAAATTTCCAGGACAATATTGAATAGCAATGTTGAGAGTGGAAATTCTTATCCGATTCCAGATCTCAGTGGGAATGCTTCCGACATTTACCCATTCAATAGGATGCTGGGCATGGATTTTTCATAAATTGTGTTGATTATTTTGAAAATGTACCTTCTATACCCAATT
This sequence comes from Oryctolagus cuniculus, assembly GCF_051225735.1. Taxonomy (NCBI): domain Eukaryota; kingdom Metazoa; phylum Chordata; class Mammalia; order Lagomorpha; family Leporidae; genus Oryctolagus; species Oryctolagus cuniculus. Next base: position 68,096,830 of record NC_142880.1, on the reverse strand, counting down.
TGCTTAGAGTTTTCATAGAGAAATGGTATTGTATTTTATCAACTGCTTTCTTTGCATCTATTGAGATAATCATATGGTTTTTGTTTCAATTTGTTATTGTGATGTGTTACATTGATTGATTTGTGAATGTTGAATCATGCCTGCATACCAAGGATAAATCCCACATGGTCCTGGTGAATGATCTTCCTGGTGTGTTTTTGGATTCAATTGGCGACTATTCTGTTGAGGAGTTTTATATCTGTATTCATCAGGAAAATTGGTCTGTAGTTGTCTTTCTCTATTGTATCTTTTTCAGGTTTAGGAATTAAAGTGATGATTGCATCATAAAAGAATTTGGGATGATCCCCTTCCTTTCAATTGTTTTGAATAGCTTGGGAAGAATTGGTGTTAGTTCTTTAAATGTCTGGTAGAATTCAGGATGAAGCTATCCGGTTCTTGGCTTCTCTTTGTTGCAAGGGACTTTATTACTGATTCAGTTTCTCTGTTGCTTATGGGTCTGCTTAGGTTTTCTATGTCTTCATGACTCAATTTAGGTAGGTTGTATGTTCCAATAATCTTTCAATTTCTTCTAGATTTCCTGGTTTGTTGGCTCTTTGTAGTACTTTCTGATGACTCTTAATTTCTGTGATGTCTATTGTTACATTTCCTTTTTTCATCTCTAATTTTATTAGTTTGTGTATGCTCCCTCCTATTTTTGGTTAGTTGGCCAATCGTGTGTCAATTTTGTTTATTTTCATCGACCTGTCTTTTCATTTTCTTCACAGCATTAAAGAACAAAAATCAATAATTTTGTGGTAATAAGAATGGGAAAATATATTTGCAAACTATGCAACAGATAAAGGGTTGATAACTAGAATCTACAAAGAAATCAAGAAACTCCACAACATCAAAACAAACAACCCACTTAAGAGATGGGCCAAGGACCTCAATAGATATTTTTCAAAAGAGGAAATCCAAATGGCCAACGGACACATGAAAAAATGTTCAAGATCACTAGCAATCAGGGAAATGCAAATCAAAACCACAATGAGGTTCCACCTCACCCCAGTTAGAATGGCTCACATTCAGAAATCTACCAACAATAGATTCTGGAGAGGATGTGGGGAAAAAGGGACACTAACCCACTGTTGGTGGGAATGCAAACTTGTTAAGCCACTATGGAAGTCAGTCTGGAGATTCCTCAGAAACCTGAATATAACCCTACCATTCAACCCAGCCATCCCACTCCTTGGAATTTACCCAAAGGAAATTAAATTGGCAAACAAAAAAGCTGTCTGCACATTAATGTTTATTGCAGCTCAATTCACAATAGCTAAGACCTGGAACCAACCCAAATGCCCATCAACAGTAGACTGGATAAAGAAATTATGGGACATGTACTCTATTGAATACTATACAGCAGTCAAAAACAATGAAACCCAGTCATTTGCAACAAGATGGAGGAATTTGGAAAACATCATGCTGAGTGAATTAAGCCAGTCCCAAAGGGACAAATAACATATGTTCTCCCTGATTGGCGACAACTAACTGAGCACCAAAGGGGAAACTTGTTGAAGTGAAATGGATACTGTGAGAAACAGTGACTTGATCAGCTCTTGTCCTGACGGTTGATGTACAATGTAATACTTTATCCATTTTAGTATTTTTTTTTTGTTCTAGTACCATTGGTTGAACTCTGTAATTAACACACAATTCTTCTTAGGTGTTTAAATTTTAACTGAAAAGTGATCCCTGTTAGGAATTTGGAAAACATTATGTTGAGTGAAATAAGCCAATCCCAAAGGGACAAATACCACTTGTTCTCCTTGATAGGTGACAACTAACTGAGCACCAAAAAGGAAACCTGTTAAAGTGAAATGAACACTATGAGAAACAGTGACTTGATCAGCCCTCACCCTGACTGTTGATGAGCAGCTTAATATGTTATCCCTCTTAGTATTTTTTTGTTTGTTCTACTTAATACTTTTGGTTGAATACTGTAATCAATACACAATTCTTCTTAAGTGTTGAAACTTGACTGAAAAGTGATTGCTGTTAAATATAAGAGTGGTAATAAGAGGGGGAAGAGATGTGCAATTCGGGACATGCTCAAGCTGACTTGCCTCAAACGGTGGAGTGGTGGAGTTAGAAACATACCAGGGGATTCGAATTCAATCCCATCGAGGTGGCATGTACCAATGCCATCTCACTAGTCCCAGTGATCAATTTCTGTTCACAATTGATCGTAATGATAGGACTAAGAACCAAAGGGATCACATAAACAAGACTAGTGTCTGCAAATACTAGCTGATAGAATCAAAAAGGGAGAGACTGATCCAACATGGGAAGTGAGATACACAGCAGACCCACAGAATGGCAAATGTCCTAAACAGCGCTCTGGCCTCAGAATCAGCCCTTAAGGCATGCGGATCCGGCTGAAAAGCCCATGAGAGTATTTCAGGCATGGAAAGCCAAGACACTCTGGGGGAAAAAAAAAACCTAAATGAAAGATCTCCGTGAGTGAGATCCCACGGAAAGAATGGGTCATCAAAGAAGGAGGTACCTTTCTCTGAAGGGAGGAGAGAACTTCTACCTTTTTTTTTTTTTTTTTTGACAGGCAGAGTGGACAGTGAGAGAGAGAGACAGAGAGAAAGGTCTTCCTTTGCCGTTGGTTCACCCTTCAATGGCCGCCGCGGCCGGCGCGCTGCGGCCGGCGCACCGCGCTGATCCGATGGCAGGAGCCAGGAGCCAGGTGCTTTTCCTGGTCTCCCATGGGGTGCAGGGCCCAAGTACCTGGGCCATCCTCCACTGCACTCCCTGGCCACAGCAGAGGGCTGGCCTGGAAGAGGGGCAACTGGGACAGAATCCCGCGCCCCGACTGGGACTAGAACCCGGTGTGCTGGCACCACTAGGCAGAGGATTAGCCTAGTGAGCCGCAGTGCCGGCCGAGAACTTCCACTTTGACCATGGCCTTGTCTAAATATGATCAGAGTCAGTGAACTCAGGGGGCTTCCATAGCCTTGGCAGCTCATGACAAGAGCCTAGGGTGATTACTGATGCCATAAAAAAGAGTGTCAATTTGTTAAATCAACAACAGGAGTCACTGTGCACTTACTCCTCATGTAGGATCTTTGTCCTTAGTGTGCTGTACATTGAGATTTAATGCTATAACTAGTACTCAAACTGTATTTTTCACTTTATGTTTCTGTGTGGGAGCAAACTGTTGAAATATTTACTTAATGTATGCTAAACTGATCTTCTGTATATAAAGAGAATTGAAAATGAATCTTGATGTGAATGGAAGGGAAGAGGGAGTGGATAAGGGAGGGTTGCGGGTTGGAGGGACGTTATAGGGGGGAAGCCATTGTAATCCATATTCTGTACTTTGGAAATTTATATTCATTAAATAAAAGTTTAAAAAAAAAGAAAAAAAATTTGTGGTAATATATTATTTTTCCTTTATTATTTGAGTTTTTTGTTTCATTTGAAGAAGCTTTGCCAAACTCAAGGTTGCAAAAGTAATCACTCATGCTTTCTTCCAGAAGTTTTGTAGTTTTAAGTTTCACAGTTAGACCTATCATCCATTAAGTTAACTTTTGGGTATGGTATGTATAAAGTGAGATCCCGAGGTGGGTCGGGGCGTGCAGCCATGGTGCCGCCCTCCAGGCTCATCGTCGCGGCCCTCAGCGCCCGGCCGCCAGCCCCGCCACCAGTGCCCGGCCAGGCCCTGTGCGCCCCGGGCACGGTAAAAAAAAAAAAAAAAAGAAAAAAGATGAGATCCTTAGGAAGGTTACTAATAACCATATGAAACCAATTAATCCTAAACGCAATTGTGTGAGATCTAATTTATCGAAGAAAAATTTCATTAGTCGTTATATTCAATATGCTTTATATATAAATACAAAAATTTCATTGTACTATATAAAATTTGTAGTTGTTTTATAAGTACTTTAACACTACAGAACATTAAATGCAAAAGGTGTGAATCAGATTCAGAACTGTTATTATTACCTAACATAAATATGGGGAAATATTTTTAAAAACTCTAACTGAAAAAGAATCAAGGTAGCATTTATTCAAGAATACTGGCTATTGCAGAAAAAATGAGCCTGCACATTAAAATTATTTTATAATATCTTAGAATTCAGTAGATTTAAAATAAAAAAATCTTACCTTTTTTCTGCATGTCCTGATAAACACTGCTTATTTCTATCTTATGTTCATCCTCTTTGATTTTCATTTCATTTACAAGTTTGGTAATATTATTTTTATATTCCTAGATATAAAATATATATATATATTATTTTTTCTAATTTAAATGTGTATAAAACTGATTAATTAAAAAGGTAAAATTAGCAGTTTATATAATTTTTGATATGTAATTATATCTAGAAGAAAAAAGCATTTATTGTTTGATTAATGAGCGTAGAGAAAAAACAATTTCTTTTTTGTATGTATGTAGTGAATATATTTAAATATTTAAATGGGGCTGGAGTTGTGGTGCAGTGGGTTAATGCCCTGGCCTGAAGCACTGGCATCCCATATAGGTGGTGGTTCTAGTCCCGGCTGCTCCACTTCTGATTCAGCTCTCTGCTATGGCCTGAGAAGGCAGTAGAGGAAGGCCTAAGTCCTTGGGCCCCTGAACCCATGTGGGAGACCCAGAGGAAGCTCCTGGGTCCTGGCTTCAGATGGGCATAGCTCCGGCCATTGCAGCCAATTGGGAAGTGAACCAGCAGATGGAAGACCTCTTTCTCTCTGCCTCTCCTCTCTCTGTGTAACTCTGACTTTCAAATAAAATAAATAAATCTTTAAAAAAATAAATATTTAAATTATTTTAGCTCTTCAGTTGACAAAATTTTTACCTTTAAAGTGTACAGCCTGATGTTTTTGGTATGTAAGTTCAGATGGAATGACTAAATCAAGCTAATTAAAAAATATATATATATATGTATATATATATATATTGACACATTTATATGTGTGTGTGTGGTAAAACCACTTAAAATCTACTTTCTTAGCAATTTTCAAGTCTATAATTATTATTAATTATAATTATCATGCTGTATAACAGAGCTCTTGAGTCTATTACTCCTATCCAATTGATTTTTTTTGCATTATTTGGCCAACATCTTCCCAGTTATGTCCCCAACCCATGAAAGCCCGTGTTAAGATACCACTCCACACTTATATATATGACTTACATAAGAAAGATCAATTTTTGATCCATTCAGATCTAGAGCATACAGAAAATATGTCTTTTTATCTTTGCTACCTGATACTCAACACCAGTGTTTAGTATGGACACACAAAATATTTGGCTTAATGATATGAGTAAATGTCACTAAAGCATTAAAGCATGTATATGTTAAATATAAGGCAAAGCTATACTTATTATTATTTACTTTTTAAAACAATTCAGATGCAACAATTTTTGAGTTTTTGTAAAAGACTTATTTACTTATTTGAAAGACAGAGTGACAAGGAGGGAGGGAGGTAGAGATATTTTCTATCCACTGGTTCACTCCCTATATGTCTACAACAGCCAAGGATAGGCCAGGTATAAGCTAGGAGTCAGCAACTCCCTTTTGTAGTCTCCCTGGGTGGCAGGGGCAGAAGTATTTGGACCATTATCTGCTTTTTCCCAGGTGTGTTAGTACAGACCTGAATTGGAAGAGCTAATTAGCCAGGATTTGAACAGATAATCCCATATGGGATGTGGGCATCCCAAGCAGCGGCTTAACACATGGCATCATGATGCTTTTCCCTTCTTTAGAGCCAACAAAGGCATTGTCTGATAGCTAGCAAGTTTTACTCATGTAGGAAAAGCATTCTGAATGTGGGGAGAACTTTGGTTTTGAAAATTATACAGATCATTCTAATTCTGATGGACATCAAACACTATCCATGGCAAGGGTTAGCATTATGAGGAAGCATCTAAAGATGGATCTAATTTGAGAAGTCCTTAACAACTGCCTAAATTAACTTCTTAGGTTGCTAAAGCATATAAATGATTTATTACACTAAAAGTTGACAGTAGTATTGAGAATGGTACAGAAATAGAAAACCCCAATGTTTTACAGTTTTTCCAGAAGAGCTATATTACATAAAGATTATGTAGACAAGAGAAAAGGAAAACAGGAAGAATGAAAGTTAAATAGGACTGTAGGAGAAATGCATTTTTAAAGGCAAGATGTCCTAAAAAGGCTCTAAATATCATAAATGCTGAGACCCATGCATTATATTCCCAACTTCTTAAATATTTATCTTGTTTTATATTTATTGAATTAATGTCAATAAGAATTCTTCAAGTTGGGGTCAGTGTTGTAGTTGCAATGTCAATTCCCATATGGGCCCTTGTTTGAGTCCCAGCTGCTCCACTTCTGAACCAGCTCTCTGCTAATGCACCGTAGAAAACAGCAGACAATAGGTCAAGTGCTTGGACCCTTACAACCTGTGGGAGACCCAGATGAAGCTTCTGGTTCCTGGCTTTGGCATGGCCCAGCCCTGGCCATTACAGCTATTTGAGGAATGAACCAACAGGTAGAAGAGCTCTCTTTCTCTGTCTATCCCTCTCTCTGTGTAACTCTGCCTTTAAAGTAAAACCTTAAAAAACAAAGAATTTTTGAAGGCAGAGCCTTCGGGCCAGCGCCGCGGCTCAATAGGCTAATCCTTGGCCTTGTGGTGCCGGCACATTGGGTTCTAGTCCCGGTCGGGGTGCCGGATTCTGTCCCGGTTGCCCCTCTTCCAGGCCAGCTCTCTGCTGTGGCCAGGGAGTGCAGTGGAGGATGGCCCAAGTGCTTGGGCCCTGCACCCCATAGGAGACCAGGAGAAGCACCTGGCTCCTGCCTTCGGATCAGCGCGATGCGCCGGCCGCAGTGCACCAGCCGCGGCGGCCATTGGAAGGTGAACCAACGGCAAAAGGAAGACCTTTCTCTCTGTCTCTCTCTCTCACTGTCCACTCTGCCTGTCAAAAAAAAAAAAAAAAAAAAGAAGAAGAAGAAGAAGAAGAAGAAGAAGAAGAAGAAGAAGAAGAAGGCAGAGCCTTCAAAATGAATGGGCTTTTGAGGGAAAACCAACTTCCTGAAATTTATGCAAAATTATGTTTGTGTGCATACATACATGCATACATGCCTTTGAGCATTTTTCCCCAAAGAAGTTGCATAGCTTTTACTGCTTAGATATTCAACGGTATTGAAGAGTTTAAAAAAAAAATCAAGGTACACTGGCTTACATGTCTATAATTAAAAATAGTCAAACATTCTACCAGATTACTTCAGTTCAAAGGTGATCAGGGCTCCCATTTGTGCTAATTATCCTGCAATGCAACTTGCAGAGAATAGCCAAACCTATCCAACCTCTTGGCTCTGATTAAGGCTTGGCAGGCAAATACAGGGGTGGATATCACAAATCACCATTTTCCATATGCATGTATTTAGGTTTCTAGATGGGTAACACTAAAGTGGCTTTCATAACAAGTCCTGATTCAACCGTGTGCACTAAGTGATTGCTGCCCTGAGAAATCACAAGTCAAATCTATGTAACTTTCCATTACCCACTGATTTTGGCATCTGAAGATGCCACCATTAGAATGGAATGTTTCCATTAATTTGGTAAGAACCAGAATTTTCACTCTAGCCTCCAGGCATGAAGTGTCTCTAAGGTCTGGGCTGAGGCAGGCTATATCTCACTAACTTCCTTTCCTCCATTTTAGCCTATGCCAACCTTAAATAACTTAACCATTTCTTTTTCTCTAAGGGTATCATACTCTAATAAATTATAGTTGATTGCCTTCTTCTTACTTGCTTTCTAGAAACTTTTAAGTTCTGAGAGATAGCTGACTATAATGGAGATGACTGCTCAACTCCTTCTCCACAAAAAGGAATAAAACAACAAATGAAGAGTTGTATTTTGAGATGAGTTGCTGAAGGAGAGCAAGGGATAGACAGGAACCATGTAGGATATGGAGACTTGGGATGGAAACAAAGAGAAAAGAATAAAGTCCACTGGCAACCTCAACCTTAGCTTTCTGGCTAAAAGGACTCCTCATTTCAGGTTAAAGGGTGAATGTGAGTCCTTGCAGACCAAATCAACACAGAGCTGGCAGTGCTAGCAAAGCAGAGTTGAGTTCTACAGTTGTTACAGACTTGGAGACCAATTAGGGGAGCTTCCTGGAATCTTTATATCACTTTGCTTCAGAGAAAGAACTCACACTATCTCCCTCCCCCCAAAACCCCCCAACTCCCAGAGCCCAGGCAGCTCTATAGAGTTTGGTGCCAAAAATATTGGCCTAGGGGACAGAAGTCTCTGTATATTCTATCCCTGGTATCCTATAAACATGGTGCCGCACTAGAACATAAGGCTAATTATCCAATTAGACTCTGCAGTGAAACTTTGACCATAGCACCCAGTTGCACAGTGCTTTGCACTACACAAGTCAGATAGTTCAGCGTTTTTGCTTCTCAAGACCAGAGAAGCAAAGGTGCTTGCTCCCTGGGACCTGGGGCCCATCTTCTTCCACTTCCCCACAGTTTATGCACTGCTATCAGCAACTGTACTATCACTAGACCTTAGAGTATTTGCTCCATGCACTTGTTAATTCTGCACTTGTCAGAGGTCTCTGATAATAGCAATAATGTACCTCAGCAGTACCTGAAATGCTCCCTGTGGTCCAAGGCCTCTGTGCCATTACTGTCATTCATGGAATGGCCACAGAGTGAGTTTCCTGAGTCACCAATGTACTCCTACTCCTCTCAACACCTCAGAAATAGATGGACTTTCTACATGTACTGCATCCAAAACCATGGATGATAGCCAAAGAAGCTCTAGGAAGAACACACTGCTGTGTCCAAATGGAACCAAAGCCAACCAAATATAGCCCTAGGCAAATCTTCATGAGAAATTCTTTTACAAAGACCATCTAAAAGAGTTGTAGAGATAACTGTTCTGTCAGATGCACAAACATTAACATAGGTACAAAAGAAGTAGGAAAAAACAAGGTAGCATGACCTCTCCAATAACTCTCTAGCTTCCAACCCAAAATAAAAGAATATTGATAAAATACCTGAAAAAGTATTCAAAAGAACAATCCTAAGGAAATTAAGTGAGAGTCAATAGAATATAAACAAACAGTTCAACATAATTAGGGAAAACAATTCATGATATGAATTGAGAAATTAAGCCAATATATAAAGATCAGGATAAAGAACCAAACAGAAGGACTCAATATGTGAAATAAAAAAATACAGTCAAGAGTGCAAAGACTAGATCAAGTAGAAGAAAGAATTTCTGAACTTCAAGATAAGCTTCTTGAAATATCCTAGTCAGACAAAGAAAAAATAAAAATAGATTAAAGAAATCTATGAGATTTATACAACACCAATAAATAAAAAAATCTTCAAACTGTGGGAATACTAGGAGGAAAATGGGAGGGAAAAGGCATAGAAAACCTCAAGGAAACAACAGTTGAAAACTTACCTAATTCTGGGAAAGATACAGACATCCAGGTCCAGGAGACCCAAAGGAACCTAAACAGATTTGACTATAAAAGTCCTCATTTAGGCATATTAGATCAAACTGCCAAATGTCCAAGACAGAAAAAGAATTCTAAACACAGAAAGAGAAAAGTGACCAATCACATTTAAGAGAACATTATTAGAGTAACATCATATTTCTCAGCAAAACTCTTTTAGTCCAGGAGAAATGGAATGACATATTCAAAATTCTGAAAGAAAAAAATTGCCAACCAGAATGTTACACTCAGCAAAGGTATCATTCAGAAATGAAGGGGAAATAAGCACTTTTCAAAACAAACAAAAACTGATGAAATTCATCATCCTTAGATTGGCCTTGGAGGAAATGCCTAAATAAGTCCTACATTTGCAAGTTAAAGGATGATAATTACCTTCATGAAAATATGCAAAGGATAAAACTCATTGGTAAGGCAGATATACAAATGAAAAAGAGAAAGGACCCAAGTCCTATCTCCACAGTAATTGCCATATCACAAAAATGAAGAGATGAAAGGAACAAAGAATATACAAAACACTCAGAAGCAATAACATGGAGTGGGCATTTGTTACAACAGTTTTTACACCACTTGGGATGCCCATATCCCATATCAGAGTGCCTGATTTTCAGTCCTTGTTGTATTTCCAATTCTAGCTTTTTGAAAGTGTGCATCCCAGGAGGCAGCAAATGATGGTTTGAGTACTAGGGTCCCTGCCACCCATGTGGGAAATGCAGATTGAGTTCTGAGCTCCTGGCTTTGGCCTAGCCCTGTACCTACCTTGCCTGTTGTGTGAATTTGGAGAATGAACCAGCAAATGGACAATCTCTCTGTCTCTCTACCTTTCGAATAAATAAAAATACATTTTTTTAAGCACTAGAATGTAGACTTTTAAAGAAGAAAAAATAGAGAACCAGAGGAGGTGAGGCAAGATGGCAGAATAGGAAGGGAGCACACTGATAGTCTGGGAAGAGACAGTTTAATAAAAGTGGAGATACTGCAGGTTCAAGGAAGAGTAAGGGAAGAAACAGCAGAGGAAACTCTTCTGGAACTAGTGATTCACGGTGGACCTGCGTGGAGGGCATGGGAGCCCACGGCTCCGGACACCAGCGGCAGAATCAACACACCAGTGCTGGAACATGAGGTGAGCCGAATCTCAATAGCCTGAGACACTGGTGGGAAAGTGGAAAGATGAGACTGGAGGGAACGAGACTTGAAACCCCATGGGGAAAAGTTCACCTGGCTAACTAGAAGAGAGAGGGAAAAAAAAGTGACCAGTACGGACACGAGTTTCTCTCCGCTCACCTCTCAAAGGTGAGCAAGACAAAGAGCAGGCACCATTTTGGACATATGTCATAAGTGGCGTGTCCCCAGAACTGCACCTGCCCTCAGCCAAGCAGAAAAACCTGACTCTGGGGTGGGGGGGTGAAATAACAGGAGATTAGGACCTAGTGAATGTGTGGTGCTAATGAACTGAGACTGTGAAAAAAGAGATGGTGGGGGAGAGAACTCACGGAATTCACGTGAGTACTCTCCAGAGATGCTACAATTTGGCAACCTTGGCAACCCAGTGGGAGACTGCAGGAGAATTTGAGCCCACACTGAGGGCAGAACAGATTCCCTGTGTGGTCCTTGGGAAAGAGCTTCTGATCTATGGCTCCTGTGGGTATATCATTCACCTGCTAACTACCTTCAATTCCACTCAGCTGTATGGAATTACTTCCCTTCTGAATCAAAAAAAAAAAAAAAAAAGAGAGAGAGAGAGATTTACCACGCCTAATCTGGGAGTGTTACCTTTGGCACACCCTTAACCCTGAGGAACCAAACAGAGCTCTCAGGCCACACCCATCTCAAGCCTCTAAGGCTCCATCAAAAGCAGACAGTCCACTTAATACAGTCATAGTATAACAAGAAAAAAACACCACAGCAAGGGAAGAAGAATCCAAAGAATATCTGCACAATGCCCAGCAACAAATGCAGAAACCGAGGAAACAAGAATAAGAAAGACATTATGGCACCCCCAAATGAACAAGACACCCCAAGCCAAGATTATGAAGACGATGAGATGGAAGAAATGCAAGATACGGATTTCAAAATATTTATGATAAGAACAATTAGAAGTTTTCAAAAAACAAATGCTTGAGCTACGGAATTTCTTACTGGACAGGATAGAAAATCTCATTTGAGAAAATGAAATCTTAAGGAGGAACCAAAATGAAATGCAGAAACTAGTAGAACAGGAAAGTGTGATAGTGAAGAGAAATCAAAATGAAATGAAGAACTCGAAAGATCAAATGACAAACACATTAGAGAGCCTTAAAGACAGAGTCAGTGAAACAGAAGAGAGAATATCGGACTTAGAAGACAGAGAACAGGAAAGTATATAGTCAAACCAAAGAAAAGAAGAGGAAATTAGAAATCCAAAAAATATTGTTGGGAATCTACAGGATACTATTAAAAAACCCAACATTCGGGTTCTAGGAGTTCCTGAAGGCATGGAGAGAGAGAAAGGATTAGATGGCCTTTTTAGTGAGATACTTGCAGAGAACTTCCTGGGTCTGGAGAAGAACAGAGAAATCCTAGCACAGGAAGCTCATAGAACCCCTAATAAACATGACCAAAAGAGATCCTCACCACGACACGTTGTAATTAAACTCACCACAGTGAAACAGAACGAAAAGATCCTAAAACATGCAAGAGAGAAACGTCAGATTACTCTCAGAAGATCTCCAATTAGACTCACAGCCAACTTCTCATCAGAAACCCTACAGGCTAGAAGGGAATGGCAAGACACAGCCCAGGTAATAAGGGAGAAAAACTGGCAGCCCAGAATATTATATCCTGCAAAGCTCTCATTTATGAATGAAGGTGAAATAAAGACCTTTCACAGCAAACAGAAATTGAAAGAATTTGTCACCACTCATCCAGCCCTACAAAAGATGCTTAAAGATGTGTTACACACAGAAACACAGAAACACGGTCATCAATATGAAAGAAGGTAAATGAAGGAAACCTCACAGCAAAAGATCACAGGAAGTTCAAAACATATATTAGAAAATATCTTTGGGAAATGGCAGGGCAAAGTTACTACTTATCAATAGTCACATTGAATGTTAATGGCCTGAACTGTCCAGTTAAAAGACACCGATTGGCTGATTGGGTTAAGGAACAAAACCCATCTATTTTCTGCTTACAAGAAACACATCTTTCCAACAAAGATCCATACAGACTGAAAGTGAAAGGCTGGAAAAAGATATACCATGCCAACAGAAATGAAAAAAGAGCAGGCGTAGCCATCTTAACATCACACAAAATAAACTTTAACACAAAAACTGTTAAGAGAGACAAAGAGGGGCACTATATAATGATTAAGGGATCAATACAACAGGAAGATATAATGATTATGAATGTATATGCACCTAATTACAGGGCATCGGTTTATTTAAAAGATTTGTTAAGGGACTTAAAGGGAGACTTAGACCCCAATACAATAGTACTGGGGGACTTCAATACTCCACTTTCAGAAATAGACAGATCAACAGGACAGAAGATCAACAAGGATACATTAAATTTAAACGACACTATAGCCCAAATGGATCTAACAGATATCTACAGAACTTTTCATCCTACACATAAAGAATTTACATTCTTCTCAGCAGTACATGGAACCTTCTCTAGGATTGACCACATACTGGGCCATAAAGCAAGTCTCAGCAAATTCAAAAGAATTAGAATCATACGATGCAGCTTCTCAGACCATAAAGGAATGAAGTTGGAAATTAGCAACTCAGGAAACCCCAGAAAGTATGCAAACACATGGAGACTGAACAACAGGCTCCTAAATGAACAATGGGTCATAGAAGAAATCAAAAGAGAAATCAAAAATTTTCTGGAAGTCAATGAGGATAATAGCACAACATGCTAAAACTTATGGGATACAGCAAAAGCAGTGTTAAGAGGAAAGTTTATATCAATAGGTGCCTACATCAAGAAATTGGAAAGGCACCAAATAGATGAGCTTTCACTGCATCTCAAGGATCTAGAAAATCTGCAGCAAACCAGATCCAAATCTAGTAGGAGAAGAGAAATAATTAAAATCGGAGAAGAAATCAACAGGATTGAATCCCAAAAAAAATTACAAAAAAATCAGCGAAACGAGGAGCTGGTTTTTTGAAAAAATAAACAAAATTGACACCCATTGGCCCAACTAACTAAAAAAAGAAAAGACCCAAATCAACAAAATCAGAGATGAAAAAGGAAACGTAACAACAGACACCACAGAAATAAAAAGAATCATCAGAAATTACCACAAGGACTTGTATGCCAGCAAATAGGGAAATCTATCAGAAATGGATAGATTCCTGGACACATGCAATCTGCCTAAATCGAACCATGAAGACATAGAAAACCTAAATAGACCCATAACTGAAACAGAAATTGAAACAGTAATAAAGGCCCTCCCAACAAAGAAAAGCCCAGGACCAGATGGATTCACTGCTGAATTCTACCAGACATTTGAAGAAGAACTAATCCCATTTCTTCTCAAACTATTCAGAACAATTGAAAAACAGGGAATCCTCCCAAACTCTTTTTATGAAGCCAGCATCACCTTAATTCCTAAGCCGGAAAAAGATGCAGCATTGAAAGAAAATTACAGACCAATATCCCTGATGAACATAGATGCAAAAATCCTCAATAAAATTCTGACCAATAGAATGCAACAACACATCAGAAAGATCATCCACCTGGACCAAGTGGGATTTATCCCTGGTATGCAGGGATGGTTCAACATTCGCAAAACAATCAACGTGATACACCACATTAACAGACTGCAGAAGAAAAACCATATGATTATCTCAATGGACACAGAGAAAGCATTTGATAAAATACAACACCCTTTCATGATGAAAACTCTAAGCAAACTTGGTATGGAAGGAACATTCCTCAATACAATCAAAGCAATCTATGAAAAACCCATGGCCAGCATCCTATTGAATGGGGAAAAGTTGGAAGCATTTCCACTGAGATCTGGTACCAGACAGGGATTCCCACTCTCACTACTGCTATTCAATATAGTTCTGGAAGTTTTAGCCAGAGCTATTAGGCAAGAAAAAGAAATTAAAGGGACATAAATTGGGAAGGAAGAACTCAAACTATCCCTCTTTGCAGATGATGTGATTCTTTATTTAGGGGACCCAAAGAACTCTACTAATAGACTATTGGAACTCATAGAAGAGTTTGGCAAAGTAGCAGGATATAAAATCAATGCACAAAAATCAACAGCCTTTGTACACACAGGCAATGCCACGGCTGAGGAAGAACTTCTAAGATCAATCCCATTCATAATAGCTACAAAAACAATCAAATACCTTGGAATAAACTTAACCAAGGACGTTAAAGATCTCTACGATGGAAATTACAAAACCTTAAAGAAAGAAATAGAAGAGGATACCAAGAAATGGAAAAATCTTCCATGCTCATGGATTGGAAGAATCAATATCATCAAAATGTCCATTCTCCCAAAAGCAATTTATAAATTCAATGCAATACCAATCAAAGTACCAAAGACATTCTTCTCAGACCTGGAAATAATGATGCTGAAATTCATATGGAGACACAGGAGACCTTGAATAGCTAAAGCAATCTTGTACAACAAAAACAAAGCTGGAGGTATCACAATTCCAGATTTCAGGACATACTACAGGCAGTTGTTATCAATACAGCATGGTGGGCCGGCGCCATGGCTCACTAGGCTAATCCTCTGCCTTGCGGCGCTGGTACACTGGGTTCTAGTCCTGGTTGGGGTGCCGGATTCTGTCCCGGTTGCCCCTCTTCCAGGCCAGCTCTCTGCTGTGGCCAGGGAGTGCAGTGGAGGATAGCCCAAGTCCTTGGGCCCTGCACCCCATAGGAGACCAGGAGAAGCACCTGGCTCCTGGCTTCGGGTCAGTGCGGTGCGCAGGCCGCAGCGTGCTGGCCACAGCGGCCACTGGAGGGTGAACCAATGGCAAAAGGAAGACCTTTCTCTCTCTCTCTCTCTCTCTCACTGTCCACTCTGCCTGTAAAAAAAAAAAATACCGCTTGGTATTGGTACAGAAACAGATGGATAGACCAATGGAACAGAATAGAAACACCAGAAATCAATCCAAACATCTACAGCCAACTTATATTTGATCAAGGATCCAAAACCAACCCCTGGAGTAAGGACAGTCTATTCAATAAATGGTGCTGGGAAAATTGGATTTCCACGTGCAGAATCATGAAGCAAGACCCCTACCTTTCACCTTGCACAAAAATCCACTCAACATGGATTAAAGACTTAAATCTATGTTCCAAAACCATCAAATTATTAGAGAGCATTGTAGAAACCCTGCATGATATAGGTACCAGCAAAGACTTCTTGGAAAAGACCCCAGAGGCAAAGGCAGTCAAAGCCAAAATTAACATTGGGATTGCATCAAATTAGAACTTTCTGTACTTCACAAGAAACGGTCAGGAGAGTGAAGAGGCTACCGACAGAATGGGAAAAAATATTTGCAAACTATGCAACAGATAAAGGGTTGATAACCAGAATCTACAAAGAGATCAAGAAACTCCACAACATCAAAACAAACAACCCACTTAAGAGATGGGCCAAGGACCTCAATAGACATTTTTCAAAAGAGGAAATCCAAATGGCCAACAGACACATGAAAAAATGTTCAAGATCACTAGCAATCAGGGAAATGCAAATCAAAACCACAATGAGGTTTCACCTCACCCCGGTTAGAATGGATCACATTCAGAAATCTACCAACAATAGATGCTGGAGAGGATGTGGGGAAAAAGGGACACTAACCCACTGTTGGTGGGAATGCAAACTTGTTAAGCCACTATGGAAGTCAGTCTGGAGATTCCTCAGAAACCTGAATATAATCCTACCATATAACCCAGCCAAGACATTTTTGAAAAACAAAAAACAAAAAACAAAAAAACCCTAAATGAAAGATCTCTGCAAGTGAGATCC
Source organism: Oryctolagus cuniculus (assembly GCF_051225735.1). NCBI lineage: Eukaryota > Metazoa > Chordata > Mammalia > Lagomorpha > Leporidae > Oryctolagus > Oryctolagus cuniculus. Next base: position 68,080,343 of record NC_142880.1, on the reverse strand, counting down.
CAGTGGAAAGAACAGGCTATCAAAGAAGGAGGTACTTTTCTTTGAAGGGAGGAGAGAACTTCCACTTTGACTATGACCCTTTCGGAATAAGATCGAAGTTGGCAAACTCAAAAGGCTTCCATAGCCTTGGCAACTCATGACTAGAGCCTAGGGAGATTACTGACGCCATAAACAAGAGTGTCAAATTGTTAAATCAACAACAGGAGTCACTGTGTACTTACTCCTCATGTACAGTCTGTCCTTAATGTGTTGTCCAATGTGAAGTAATGCTATAACTAGTACTGAAACAGTATTTTACACCTTGTGTTTCTGTGTGGGTGCAAACTAATGAAATCTTTACTTAATATATACTAAATCGATCTTCTGTATATAAAGAGAATTGAAAATGAATCTTGATGTGAATGGAATGGGACAGGGAGCAGGAGATGGGATGGGTGTAAGTGGGAGGGAAATTATGGGGGGGAAAGCCAATGTAATCCATAAACTGTACTTTGGAAATTTATATTTACTAAATAAAAAAAAGAAAAAAGAAGGGGCTGGCGCTGTGGTACAATGGGTTAAAGCCCTGGCCTACAGTGCCAGCATCCCATACAGGCGGCAGTTCTAGTCCCAGCTGCTCCTCTTCTAATCCAGCTCTCTTCCATGGCCTGGGAAAGCAGTGTAGGATGGCACAAATCCTTGGGCCCCTGCACCCACATGGGAGACCTAGAAGAGGCTCCTGGCTCCAGGCTTCGGATCAGCATAGCTCCAGCCATTGTGGCCATTTGGGGAGTGAACCAACGGATGGAAGACCTTTCTCTCTGTCTCTCTCTCTCACTGTCTGTAAATCTACCTGTCAAATAAATAAATAATAAAAAATAATAATATTGAATGTTATAAATAATATTGAATAGAAAAAATTTCCCAATCCATGGATATAGAGTAGCTGAATGAAATTCACTTCACCATAAAGACAAACAGACTAAAAGTGAATGGTTGGACAAAGATATTCTATGTAAATACCAACAGGTAGCAGGACTAGCTATATTTAGATAAAATGGACTTTAAGATGAAAATTTTAAGACATTGAAAATAAAGAAATAAGAATTATAAATAAATATGCAACCAACACTGGAACACCCAATTTTATAAAGCAAACATGATTAGATCTAAGGGGAGAAACAGTTGGGGACTTCAACACCTATCTTTTTTTTTTAAGGATTATTTATTGGAGAGGCAGAGTTGACACACATGCAGAGGGAGAGACAGAGAGTGAGGTTTTGCATTCGCTTGTTTACTCCCCAAATGGCCGCAATGGCTAGAGCTGGGCCTATCAAAGCCAGGAACCAGGAGCTTCTTCTGGGTCACCCATGCACTTGGGCCATCTTTCACTGCTTCCCCAGGCCATAAGCAAAGAGCTGGATCAGAAAAGGAGCAGCAGAGACACAAACTGGCACCCATAAGGGATGCGGGCACAGCAGGTGGAGGCTTAGCTTACTACTCACAGCGCTGGCTGGCCCAACACCCCACTTTTATCAATGGGCAGATCATCCAGATAAAAAAAAATCAATAAAGAAACAAAGGAATTAAATTATATTATAGACCAAATGACTTAACAAACATCAGAGCATTACACACAATAGCTTTAGAATTCACACTCTTCTCATTAGCACCTGGAACATTCTCCAGGATAGAACATATATTAGTGCAGAAGACCATCCTTAATAAACTTTCAAAAATCAAAATCACATATATTATCTTTATTATATTTCAATTAAAAAATAAAAAAATTCCAAAGGATAGCCTCTGGTTGTATAAAACTCGAGTATTCTCTATACACATGTTATAAAAATCCTCCCTGCCTTGCAAATATTTCCATTAAGTACTTCCTGAATTTGTTCTTCACAAGTTTGGGATGTGCTTGGCAAATTTTGTACTAATGAATTCTCTTGGACAAAGGTCATTTTTTAGTTTGCCTTCATTAGCAGTTAATTAAGAAATTCAGAATGTTAGGTTGTGATGTTTCCTCCTTAATTTCCAGTCCTCTGAAATTTCCTTTTGAATTCCAGACAAAGCAGTATTCTGGGACTTAAAGCTTTAGAAGGGATATAAGGTAAAAATTTCTCCCTCTGTCTTCCTACTCCAACTAAAACCTGAACTTGCCATCTACTGTTGAACTCTAGATTCAATACACAGGAGGAATGGAGAAAGGATAAAGGAAAAAGAAAAGAGTAGGATGAATTCCAGAGGTACTTACATTACCTTAAAATTGGTGGTTAACAGTTAATTTTTACAAAGCACAGCTAGAATACTTTTTATTACTGCTGAGTATTACCCAGAAGTTCTGAAGATGTTTCTAGAAACAGCTTGTGTTCTTTTCATATGCTCCTTAAATGAGAAACCAGACAGAATTTAGAGAAGGGTTTTCATATTGAAGCCTGTTTTAGATCCAGCTTGAGTTTTGGAGTTCTTAGATCTGCCATAATTTGACATTTTGGCTCTTTGGAAATGAAAAAATTAGCATAATAAATCCCAAAGTCTTTTAGGATCCCAAAGGGCAGAAACATGTGAACTGCTATTTATTAAGCACTTTCTATGACTTTTTTTAGACACTGTACTATAAGAGGATACTTAGAAAAGTTCTTGGAAAATGGAATTAAAATAAAATTAATGCTTTGTGTAAAACATTCTGAAATCTACACATTCAGCAGATCCTCAGAAAGTTCACAGAAAATGTGAATTATGAACAGTTTCAAATATTTTTGCACCAAAATAAGCTTATCTTTTAGTTCTATTTCCATGAGCTTTTTGAAGTACTCTCATTTGTTCTAAAACTGCTATCACTATATTCCTATAGGTATGGTTGTCCTGTAAAGGCATTTAATTTGTGATCCATGTAAAATACTCCCTTCATTTAGATGGTGAAGTGATTACCCAAATCAGAAAAGTACACATACATTTTTATACATATATTTTTATACATTTATACTTTATTATAAAAGTTTCAAAATAGCTAATCAAACATTATTTTAAGGTAAAAACTCTACTGTTCCAATAGGTATGATTGCCCTTTAAAGAGATTTAATTTGTGATCCATGTAAAATACTCCCTTCATTTATTGGTGCAATGATTACCCAAATCATAAATAGTATGCATATATTACATTATTATAAAAATTCAAAATAATAATCAATAGATTACTTTATGGTAAAGACTATTAACACAAATGAAAATATATAGCAAAATAACTGCAGCTCTTTGTGGTAGAAGCAAAAAATAATGTACATGATATATTAAGTAGATTACATTTTATAGAGACATTAGACTTCTCAAAATTTGTATTGCTCTTAAAAATAAATGTTCATTTTTTAAAGATTATGTATTTACACACAAAGTTTGTGGGAAATGGAATTAAAAGATAAGTTTATTTTAGTGCAAAATAAATCTGAACTTCAGACATAGTTTTTCCATAATGTGTGTTTTCCATGAACTTTTTGAAGATTCTTTGTATGCACTTTTGTGTATAAACAAAAATATTTGGCTGTGCTTATTAATCATCTCTTTTTTTTAATTTGTAAAGATAATGCTTTACAGATACTTGCTCAAGTATAATGATACATAAATTCACCTGTTCATGAGATTTTAACTTTTCTTTTATAAGATCAGCAGTTCTTTTCAGTTGTTCATTTTCACCTGCATAAAATAAAAAAAGAACATTGTAATACATGTCACTTTTCAATTAATATATGATCATTTTAACATTTTAGCTTCAACTCAGGTATGTATTCAACAAATATTTATCTTCTGCTGTGTTAGATCCTAGGAATGTAGAAGCAGTTATTGCTCTTCAAAGATAGACATAGATGTATAAGTAGTTGCATGTGTTGAGAATGATGGCAATGTATCTGAAATACTGTGGGAATCTGTGGAAAGAAAGACTAGGTCAGCTTGAAGTCAGGAAAGGATTTCAAGAAAAGAAAATTCCTGTATCAGGGGAAGGCATTTCAGACACACAAAACTGCAAAAAAGAACTTAGGCTTGCGTGAATACAGCACTTTTGGAAAAACTAAAATTCAAGCACAACTGCTGGAAAATAAAATGTGAGAAGGGGACACTATTCTATCACTCAAGTGGACATATTCTAAATGAAATACTCCGGGGCCAGCACTGTTGCTCAGCGGGTTAACGCCCTGGCCTGAACCACCGGCATCCCATATTCCCAGCTGCTCCACTTTCAATCCAGCTCTCTGCTGTGGCCTGGGAAAGCAGTACAAGATGGCCCAAGTCCTTGGGTCCCTGTACCCACATTGGGGACCCAGAGGAAGCTCCTGGCTCCTGGCTTTGGATCGGCACAGCTCCGGCTGTTGCAGCCAATAGGGGAGTGAACCAGTGGATGGAAGACCTCTCACTCTCTCTTTGCCTCTCCTCTCTCTGTGTTAACTCTTTCAAATAAATAAATAAATCTTTTAAAAAAATGAAATACTGGATTCTTTTTAAATATGTGATTTTATTTTTTACACAGAAACCTTGTATTTAGGGAATAAAAACTTGGTGCATTTCAGAAATACAAATTTAGGAACATAGTAATTCTTCCCACTGTACCCCACTCCCAACCCCCACCTCCACCCCTCTTCCTCCTTCCACTCCTATTCTTATTTGTATTATTTTTTACTAAGACTTAGTTTCAATTAAATTTATAATATATTCAATTAACTCTATACTAAGTAAGGAGTTCAATAAATAGCATGAAAAAAACTGTTCCTGTTGAGACAAGGGCTGTTCAAAGTCACTGCATTTCAAAATGTCAATTCCACTTGCGTAGCTTACTTTTTAGGTGCTCTATTAGTTATCACAGATCAGAAATAACATATGGTATTTATCCTTTTTAGACTGGCTTATTTCACTGAGTATGATGTTTTCCAATTTCATTCATTTTATCGCAAATGACAAGATTTCATTTTTATTTTACCACTATGTAGTTTTCCATGGTGTATGTATCCCATAATTTCTTTATCCAGTCTTCAGTTGATGGGTATTTGGGTTGATTCCATTCTTAGCTATTGTGAATTGAGCTGGGGAACAAATACATTGGGGTACAAATAACTCTTTCATATGCTGATTTTTAATTGCCTTGGGTAAATTCCCAGGAGAGGGATGGCTGGTTCACATAGTAGATCTATATTCAGCTTTCTGAGGTATCGCCATACTGTCGTCCACAGAGTTTACATTTCCACCAACAGTGGATTAGGGTATCTTTGTCCCCACATGTTTGCCAGCATTTTTCGTTTGTTGATTTCTGTATAAAAGCCATTCTAATGGGGGTGAGGTGGAACCTCATTGTGGTTTTGATTTGCATTTCCCTGATGGCTAGTGTTTCTGAACATTTTTTATGTGTCTGTGGCCATTTGGATTTCTTCTTTTGAAAAATGTTTAAGTCCTTTGACCACTTCTTAACTGGGTTGTTTGTTTTGTTGCTGTTGAGTTTCTTGATCTCTTTATATATTCTGGTTATTGATCCTTTATTGGTTGCATGTTTTACAAATAATTTCTCCTGAAATTTAACTGAAAAGTGATCCCTGTTAAATATAAGAGTGGGAATAAGAGAGGGAGGAGATGTACAATTTGGGACATGCTCAAGCTGACTTGCCTCAAACGGTGGAGTTAGAAACGTGCCAGGGGATTCCAATTCAGTCCCATGAAGGTGGCATGTACCAATGCCATCTCACTAGTCCACACGATCAATTTCTGTTCACAATTGATCATAATGATAGCACTAAGAACCAAAGGGATCACATAAAAAAGACTAGTGTCTGCGAATACTAACTGATAGAATCAAAAAGGGAGAGAATGATCCAACATGGGAAGCGGGATACACAGCAGACTCATAGAATGGCAGATGTCCTAAACAGCACTCTGGCCTCAGAATCAGCCCTAAAGGCATTCGGATCTGGCTGAAGAGCCCATGGGAGTATTTCAGGCCTGGAAAGTCAAGACACTCTGGCAAAAAACAAACAAACAAACAGACAACCTATATGAAAGATCTCTGTGAGTGAGATCCCAGTGAAAAGAACAGGTCATCAAAGAAGGAGGTACCTTTCTCTGAAGGGAGGAGAGAACTTCCATTTTGACTATGACCCTGTCTAAATATGATCAGAGTTGGTGAACTCAAAAGGCCTCCATAGCCTTGGAAACTCATGACAAGAGCCTAGGGAGATTACTGATGCCATAAACAAGAGTGTCAAATTGTTAAGTCAACAACAGGAGTCACTGTGCACTTACTCCTCATGTAGGATCTCTGTCCTAAATGTGCTGTATATTGTGATTTAATGCTATAACTAGTACTGAAACAGTATTTTACACTTCTTGTTCTGTGTAGGTGCAAACTGTTGAAACCTTACTTAATATCTGCTAAACTGATCTTCTGTATATAAAGATAATTGAAAATGAATCTTGATGTGAATGGAATGGGACAGGGAGCGGGAGAAGGGAGGGGTGCAGGTGGGAGGGAAGTTATGGGGGGGGAAAAGAGATTGTAATCCATAAGCTGTACTTTGGAAATTTATATTAATTAAATAAAAGTTAAAAAAAAAACAGATTCAGAAAAAAAAATTTCTCCCATTCTGTCAGTTGCCTCTTAACTTTACTAAGTGTTTCTTTTGCAGTGCAGGAGCTTCTCAATTTGATGTAATCCCATTTGTTAATTTTGACTTTGATTGCCTGTGCTTCTGAGGATTTTTCTAAGAACTCTTTGCCTATATTAATGTCTTGTAGGATTTTCCCCATTGTTATTTAGTAATTTGATGATGTTGAGGCATTGATTATGTTCTTAAATCCATTTTGAGGGGAGTTTTGTGTAAGGTGTAATATAGAGGTCTTGCATCATATGTCTGCAAATGGAGATTCATTGTTCCCAGCACCATTTGTTAAAGAGACTGTCCTTGCTCCAGGAATTGGTTTCAGCTCTTTTGTCAAAGCTATGTTGATTGTAGTTTCATGGGTGATTTATAGCAATTCTATTCTGTTCCATTGTTCTATCCATTTATTTTTGTACCAGTACCAGATTGTTTTAATTATAATTGCTCTGTAGTATGTCTTTAAATCGGTATTGTCATGCCTTTGGCTTTGTTTTTGTTGTATAAGATAGCTGTAGGTATTCAAGGTCTCCTGTTTTTCCATGTGAATTTCAGCATCATTTTTTCTATATATCAGAATGTCTTTAGTATTTTAATTGGTATCCCATTCAACCTGTAAATTGCTTTGGGTAGTATGGACATTTTGATGACATTGATTCTTCCAATCGATAAACATGGAAGATTCTTCCATTATTTCTTGTGTCTTCTATTTTTTTCTTTAAAGTTTTATAATTCTCATTGCAGAGATCTTTGACATCCTTGGTTAAATTTATTCCAAGGTATTTGATCTTTTTTTGTTGCTATTTTGAATGGGATTGATCTTAGAAATTCTTTCTCAGTAGTAGCATTGTTTGTATATAGAAGAGCTATTGATTTTTCTGTGTTGATTTTTATATCCTTCCACTTTACCAAACTCTTATGTGAGTTCCAATAGTCTCTCAGTGGAGTCTTTTGGGTCCCATATATATATATATATAAAATCATTTCATCTGCTAATAGGGATAGTTTGACTTCCTCCGTCCCAATTTGTATCTTTTTGATTTCTTTTTCTTGCTTCATGGCTCTGGCTAAAACTTCCAGGACTATATTGAATAGCAGTGTTGAGAGTGGGCATCCTTCTCTGGTTCTGGATCTCAGTGGGAATGCTTCCAATTTTTCCCCATTCAATAGGATGCTATCCATGGGTTTGTCATAAATTGCCTTGATTGTGTTGAAGAATGTTCCTTCTATACCCAATTTTCTTAAAGTCTTTGGATTTTTTAATAGGCTACCGGGAGTCATCAATGAATTTTGAACAATGAATATACGAATATGGAGTTATATACTAAAAAGAGTATCTGGGAATGTGGATAATGATCAATATTCTATCTCACTTATTTATATACAGTACTTTCTTATATGATAAAGGTAGAGGCTAAAGCAAGTGTTGTGGCACAGAGGGTTAAGGCATCACTTGGGATGCTAGCATTCCATATTGGAGTACCTGGGTACAAGTCCAAATTTGGCTTCTGATCCAGCTTCCTGGAAGGCAGCAGAAATTGGCTCATTTACTTTGCGCTCTGCTATTATGGAAGGCCTGGATGGAGTTCCTGTCTCCTGGATTAAGCATAGCCCAATCCTTATAAGTATTTGGGGAGGGAACTGGAGGATGGAACAATACTCTTTCTATTGCTCTGCCTTTCAAATAAGTAAAAATAAATAATATTTTTAAAAGCAGAGGCTTAAGATGATAAACGCTTATTTCAAAGGAGTTTTATGTTGGAAAGGACCTTTAAGAGCATTTAGTTTAATAATCTCTAATAAACTCAAAGAAAATTTCACAGTCTTCCCACAGCTGAATCAGAATATTTAGTTGCTCTGTTTCCTGAATGGCAGGCCTCTTAAAAGTAGGATAATGGTAGGCATTTAGCCTGTTAGTTAAGATGCTCAGATCCCATATAGGAGTATCTGGGTTTGATTTACAGTTCTAGTTCCTGGCTCCAACATTCTGCTAATGACGACCCTGGGAAGGCAGTGGTGATGGTTCAAGTACTTGGTTTTTCCATCACCCATGAAATTTGGTTCCCAACTTCCAGCTTTGGCTTAGGTTTAGCCTAGCTCAAGTTGTTGCAGGCATTTTAAGGAGTGACCAGTAGATGGGAGTATCACGTGTTCTGTCTCTCTCTCTCTCTCTTCCTCTCTGTCCCTAGGTGTCTGTCTCTCAAAATGATTTTTTTAAAAAATGAAAAAGAATGTCAATAAAGATATACTGAATATGTTGGCTTCACTGTTAATGTAGTCTTAGTCTAAGACAAAAAATTAAATGATAATTTATCACTGAGTTTTGAACAGTTTAGTCATGGTTTAAGTAGTAAATACCCACTTTTCAAAACTGAAGTTTTTAAAAATCATTGCTACTGAAAATAAATATACTAAAGAATTGGTTTGAATTACTGTAAAACATCTCTTGAAATTTCTATAAGAGAACGTTACCAAATTGTTCTATTCAGTACAGCATTTATTTCATAATCATATTGGAACTATAGTACTAATAAGAGTCTTTCCTTTAGATAATAAATTGAATAAGATCAAATTAAAATGGACTTATTGTTAATGACACAAAAAATTCCCTAGAGGTGCTCAAGTAAATCATGTTACTTTACCTTTCAAATTGTGTTGATATTCAATGGTCTGTTGTAACCCTTTTATCATATTATGAAGAGTAGTACATTCTAAAACAAAAAGAAAAACTTATTTGTAAATGCTTTCATTTTGGAATAATTCTCTCAGTTGAAATAATTAAAATAATATTTACTTGATAATTAAGAAATCTTAAAAGCAATTAGGCATCTCAAAATAAATTATATAATGATTTTAAAGTTTGATTTATTTATTTGCTTTATTTGAAAGACAGACTGACAGGGATATAAAGAGAGAAATACAGAGCTTTCATCTGCTGGTTCATTCTCCAAATGCCCGCAACAGCTGGTGCTTGATCAGGTTGGAGCCAGGAGCCCCAAGCTCTATCTGAGTCTCTCATATGGGTGGCAGGGATGCAGTTCTTGAGCCATCACCTGCTGCTTCCCAGGATGCACATTAGCAGGAAGCTGAATTAGAAGCAGAATGAGGACTCAAATTCAGGCACTACAATATGTGATGCTGGCATCACAAGTAATGCTTTAACCATTGTGTCAAATGCCCACCACATATATAGTAAAATTGTAATGAAGCTTTCAAATCAAATGAATTTCAAGATTTAGTAATGAGTTTTCTAAAGCATGATAGAGTAGGGATGCTCCCATGTACCTTAGCAATTTCTGCCCTATAAATGTCATACCTGAACATATGTGGGAGGCTATGAAGGGTGCATAAATACAAATTTTCCATGAAACTATACTCTAAGGAAAGAAATTATGTAAACTTTTGTGCAAAACAAAAGACGGCCAGAGTTGGTAAGAATGTGTTGGACAATGTTTTCCTTACTGTCCTTCAACTTTTCCTCTTGATACTCATGCCTGAGTCTTTCTTTCAATGATTTACTTATTTACTTATTTGAAATGCAGAGTTATAGGGGTAGGTAAGGAGCGAGGAAGGGAGGAAAGGAAAGCGGGGAGGGAGAGAGAGAGAGAGAGATCTCTTCCATGCACTGGTTAATTTCCCAAATGGCCACAATGGCCAGGGCTGGTCTGGGCCAAAGTCAGGAGTCTGGAACTCTGTTCAGGTCTCCCATGTGAGTGGCAGGGGCCCACACAATTGGGCCATCTTTTACTAGATTGGAAACAGAACAGACAGGGCTCAAATGAGAGCTCAAATATGGGATGCTGGCTTCCTAGGTGGTGACTTAAATTGCTGTGTCACAGTGTAGTCCCCAACAGCCACATCTTTGAGGGGGAAAAATAGTGGTGGAAATTTGTATGGCTTTAGAAGTCCATTTGGCTATTAAGTACACAACAGAAGACTATTTTTTGTCTTGTCCACTATTTCACACTAGTATTTATTTATTTATTTTTAGAGATGTACTTATTCACTTGAAAGACAGAGTTACAGAGAGGCAGAGGCAGAGAGAGAGAGAGATCTTCAATCCACTGGTTCACTCCCCAAATGGTCACAACAACCTGAGCAGGGCCAATTCAAAGCCAGAAGCCAGGAGCTTCTTCTGGGTCTCCTATAAGGGTGCATGTACCCAAGGACTTCAGCCATTTTCTGTTTTCCCAGGTCACAGCAGAGAGCTAGATCAGAAGTGGAGCAGTCGGGACTTGAACTGGGGCATAGATGGGATGCTGGCATTGCAGGCAGTGGCTTTACCTGCTACAACACGGCGCTGGCCCCTCATGCTAGTATTTAAAACAGCTGTGGTACACAGTAGGAAATCTACAAATATTTGTTGAATGACTGGTGGATATATAGGTGATATCACAGTAAGCTAGAACAGGGGAGGAATAAATGGAGAATCTGTGGCCCAAAAATAAAGTTTATTTTATTGACTGAATGAAAGAACCAATATTGTAATAGGGCAATGAAAAAATTCTCATCTTTCAATGAAAGTGTCTGTCCTAAGTCACCATATGCTTTATTCAACTATGCTTATATAAAACAAAGTATTTTGCAGAAATTAAGTTTTCTGCAGATACAAGATCTTACTATTGTTGTCTTTTACTTCTTTCTACCCTCATACTGTCATCACTACCAATAGGGCAAAGCTCAAACTAGCCTTTGTTGTCTCTATTTTCCCATTTGGAATGGTGATTAAATTACATATGGCCATTTGCTGCTTTGTGTATAGTGCTTTGCTAATTGCTATAATTTAAAAATTATAAATGTATAATCAATGTCATCACTTGTCTTTTTGTCTTTTAGAGTAATTAATCCAGCAATTCATCAGTTACAGTAGCTGTAGTTGAAACTATGTCACCAATCAGCAAATTGAAAACAGAGCCCTATAACTGAAAGTATAGATGCTTTAAAAATGTGAGATTTGGGAGCAGTACCTAGATGGCAGAATAGGGAGGTAGCTTACTGCTCTAGTCTAGGGCAAGATAGTTAAAAAATAGTGGAGAGAATACAATCTCATGCAAAAAGTTAGGGAGAAAATGACAGAGAAAACTCCACACAAATTAGAGGGACATTGTGGATTTACATGGAGGGTATGGATGCGCAAACTCAGGACCCTAGCAGCCGAGAGCCTCAGCACGAACATTGGAGAGTGAGGTGAGAGCAGACTGCAGCAGCCCAAGCCACTGGTGATAAAGGTGCAGGAAGAGCCTGGGGTGAATCTGGCTTAGAGCCCTGTGGTGGATGGTGTATCTGCCAACCTAGAGGAAAAAAAAAAGATGGCACGTTTCTCTTTCTCTGGCCACCAAGCACCAGTGTCCTCTAACTAGCCAAGAGCAGGCAGGTGTGATTTGTAACTGCTGGACATTGAATTAAAAAATTGATCGTAAGATTACATAAAAGTAATCAGATGCAAATGCACGAACTACTGAAATCCATACAGGACCTGAAAGAAAATTTCTCCCATGAACCTGAGATCTTAAAGAGAAAGAAATGAAATGAAGAACTCAATAGAGCAAATATAAAATATGCAGTAGAGAGCCTTAATGACAGAATTGGTGAAGCAGAAGAATGAATATTGGACTTAGAAGAGAAAGCACAGGAAATGATACAGTCAAACCAAAGACAAAAAGAGGAAATTAGAAAACTAAAAAACACTGTTGGGAATCTATAGGATTCTATAAAATGACCCAACATATGGGTTCTAGGAGTTTCTGAAGGTGTGGAAAGAGAGAAAGGATTCAAAGGACTTTTTAGTGAAATAATAACAGAAAACTTCCCTAATTTTGAGAAAAAAATTTTTCTCATGAAACTGAAATTTTAAAGAGAAGTCACAATGAAATATTGGAAGTGAAGAAATCAATAGAACAAATAAAAAATGCAATGGAAAGCCATAACAGAATCAGTGAGACAAAAGGAAGAATATCTGAATTGGAAGACAAAAAAGACAAATCTCTGAACATTTTACAGTCAGACCAAAAAAAAAAAAAAAAAAGAAGAAGAAGAAGAAGTAGAAGAAGAAGAAATTAGAAAACTAAAAAACAGTGTTGGAGTTCTATGTGATACTATCAAATAACCCAATATAAGGGTCTTATGAGTTTCTGAAGGCGTGGAAAGAGAGAATGGATTAGAACACCTTGAAATAATTACAGAAAACTTCCCTAATTTGGAGAAAGAAAGGGATGTCCAAGTTCAGAAAGCACACAGAACTCCTAATAGACATGACCAGAAAAGATCTTCACCACAACATATTGTAGTCAAACTCTCCACAACAAAATATGAAGAAAATATTCTAAAACTTGTATGAGAGAATTGCCAGATTACTTTCAGAGGATCTCCAATTAGACTCACAGCTGACTTCTCATCAGAAACTCTACAGTCTAGGAGAGCATGTGAGATATATTCTAAGTCTAAAGAGAAAAAACTGTCAACCCAGAATATTGTACCCTGCAAAGCTCTCATTTATGAATGAAGGTGAAATAAAGACTTTCCATAACAAGCAGAAGTTGCAAGAATTTCTCACCACTCATTCAGCCTTATGAAGGATGCTTAAGGATATGCTACAGAAACACAGAAACATGGTCATCACTACAAAAGAATGTGAAGGCAGAAAATCTCCCAGTAAAAGTACAAAGGAAATTCAAAGTAAAAGATAAGAATATTTATCAAAAAATGACATGGCAAAGTTGTTACTTATCAGTAGTCAACCTTGAATGTAAATGGACTCAACTATTCAATTAAAAGATACAGACTGGCTGCATGGATTAAAAACTAAGACCCATCTATTTGCTGCCTACAAGAAACACATCTCACCAACAAAGATACAGACTGAAAGTGAAAGGATGGAAAAAGATACTTCAGGCTAATGGAAACCAAAAAAGAGCTGGTGTAGCCATTTAAAATCAGACAAAATAGACTTTAACACAAATACTGTTGAAAGAGACAAAGAAGGGCACTGTGTAATGATTAAGGGATCAATTCAACAGGAAGTGACATAATAAAAGTATACACACCCAATTACAAGGTGCCTGGTTATCTAAATGGAGACTTAGACTACAATATAATAGTATTGGGGGACTTCAATACTTCACTTTCAGCAATGGACAGATCAACCTGACAAAATAGAGTTAATTGACACTATATACCAAATGGACCTAATGGATATCTACAGAACTTTTCATCCTACAGTTGCAGAACACATATTCTTCTCACCAGTGCATGGAACTTTCTCTAGGATAGACCACATGCTAGGTCATAAAGTAAGTCTCAGCAAATTAAAATAAGGTCAGGATCATACCATGCGTCTTCTCTGACCACAATGGAATGAAGCTAGAAATCAACAACTCAAGAATCTCCATGGTATGTAAACCCATGGAGACTGAACAACATGCTCCTGAATGAACAGTGGGTAATAGAAGAAATCAAAAGAGAAACTGTTCCTCAACACTTTTTTTTTGTACTATTTGTTGAATACTTAGTATGGAGTTAATCTTATGTGTATAAAGTTAATTGAAAATAGATCTTATTAGTAAAAAATAATGAGAATAAGGAGAGGGAGGAGGAAGAATGGTGGAGTGTGAGTAGAAGGGTGGGTACGGTAGGAACAATTACTATGTTTCTAAAGTTGTATTTATGAAATGCATGAAGCTTTTATTCTCTAAATAAAAGGTCTCTTGGGGAAAAAGTCATTCTAATCAAAGTCTTATGAAGAAAAATGAAACCTACATATGATACTACAACTTTCAATGTGATCCCAAATTACTTTGAAATAAAGAATACTAAGCACAGTGGAAAAAAAAATTTTTAAATGTGCATTTTCTAAATTTGAACACAAGGTGGCTCTCCCACCATATTTTTTAATGCAATGGATACTGACTTGATATGGAATTTGTCATAAGGCAGGATAACATTCACTAACTTAGAATAATAGTTTTTAATTCTCTTTGATACCTTAATACATATTACGTTTTCCATTGGACTTTACTATGCAGTTTTAAAAACACTATCCAGAAATCAGAGTTGCTATTTCTTATGCTACATAATTTAGTAGATCAGTGATCATGTTGAACATAAATATAGGCTTTTACATTAACCAGAAATTTGGGAATTAATATATACTTTGTAGAACAATTGGAACTGTTAAACAAAACTATGTATTTAGTGTGGTGGTGTTGTGGCATAGCTTGTAGAGCTGCTGCTTGTGATGCCAGAATCTCATATGTTCCGCTTCTGATCCAACTCTCTGCTACTGGCCTGGAAAAAGCACTGAAAAATGGACCAGGTGTGTGGATCCCTGCCACCTATGTGGGATACCTAGATGGGGCTACTGGCTTTGGCCTGGCTCAGTGTTGGCTGTTGCATCCGTCTGGGGAGTGAACCAATGCATGGAAGATCTGTTTCTCTATCTCTCCCTCTCTGTAACTCTGACTTTTAAATTAAATAAATAATGTATGTAAAGGAGTTTCTACAGTACTTAGTTACAGTGCCATCTATAGTATAAATAATACTGCCACTTTGAACTAGTAAAGAAATTCCTCATCTAGCATTAAATGTAGAACTTAAATATCCAGATATAATTTTCTTTGTTGAATAAATCCAATTATGTGTAGTTTGTTCTTCCTTTCTAAGTGAATTATTATACACTATGAGAATTAACTATAAAACTTGTTCTCTCTTTTTTTTTTTTTTGACAGGCAGAGTTAGTGTGAGAGAGAGAGAGAGAGAGAGAGAGGGACAGAGAGAAAGGTCTTTCTTTTTCCATTGGTTCACCCCCCAGTGGCTGCAATGGCCAGCGTGTTGCGGCCGGTGCACTGCGCTGATCCAAAGCCAGGAGCCAGGTGCTTCCTGCTGGTTTCCCATGCAGGTGCAGGGCCCAAGGACCTGGGACATCCTCCACTGCACTCCCGGGCCACAGCAGAGAGCTGGACTGGAAGAGGAGCAACCAGGACAGAACTGGTGCCCCAACCAGGACTAGAACCCGGGGTGCTGGAGCCATAGGTAGAGGATTAGCCTAGTGAGCCACGGCACCAGCTAAAACTTGTCTTCAAACAGTGCTTTATACTTTGTGTGTCTGTGTGGTGCAAATTCTGGAATTTCTTACTTTGTATAGAGTTAGTCTTCTGTATCTAAAGTTAATTAAAAACTAATCTTAATGAAGAATGGGATGGGAGAAGGAGTAGGAGGTGGGACGGTAGTGGGGGTGGGAGGGCGGGTATGAGGGGAAGAACTGCTTTATTCCTAAAGCTGTACCTATGAAATCTGTGTTTATTAAAGAAAAGCTTTCTTGAAAAAATAGATCTTAGGGTCTGGCGCTGTGGTTCAGTAGGCTAAGCCCTGGCCTGTGGTGCCAGAATCCTATATGGGTGCCAGTTCAAGTCCTGGCTGCTCTTGTTTGAATCCCGCTCTCTGCTATGGCCTAGGAAATCAGTTGAAGATGGCCCAAGTGCTTGAGCACCTGCACCCACATGGGAGTCCCGGAAGAAGCTCCTGGCTCCTAGCTTTGATTGGCTTCACTCTGGCCATTGAGGCCACTGGGAAGTGAACCAGTGGATGGAAGACCTTTCTCTCTCTCTCTTCTTTGTTTGTAACTTTACATATCAAATAAATAAATAAAATCTTTTAAAAATAGATCTTAGTAAAAATTAAGAATGGGAATAGGAGAGGGAGGAGGAGGAGGTGTGGGAGGGCAGGTAAAGTGGGAAGAATCACTATGTTCCTAAAGCTGTATTTATGAAAAGCATGAAGTTTGTATTCCTGAAATAAAAGGCTTCTGGGGGGAAAAAAGTTTACCTAGAAGCATAATGGGTTCTAGGGGCATGTGAATTTTCAGTTTTGGTAGATATTGTTAAACTATATTCTGCAGAGAATTTATCCCCTAATTAGCAATATATAAGAATGACTGTTTCTCTACATACTTACAAATTAGAATATTAAACATTCTTACCACTGTCAATCTGTTACAAAAATGATAATATAAAATTTATAAATTATGAGAGCTCATATTTTCATTTATTTATGAATCATTTGCTTTTCTTTTTCTGTGGTCCAAAGCACCATGTCCTTTCCTATTGTGCTATTATTACTGGCCTCTCATTAACTTGTCTGTGATATGAGTTGCATACCTGTTGTCATTTGTCTTTCTTTTTCAATCTTTAAAATTAATTTATCTTCTATGAAGAATTTTTCCATTGTTAAATGTCAATTATACTTAGAAATGAAACGAAAAACCATAAGCTGGGTGAAAACCTCTCTAAAACATGTCAGAGAATGGGTTGTTATCCAAAATACGCATAG